>NC_041388.1:90582976-90661701 GCF_002162155.2 Triticum dicoccoides
TGCTCCTCTGAGTGTTGGTCCGACCGAGCAGACTGCGGGGCCACCTCGGGGCAACTTGAGGTTTGGTTTCACTCGTAGGATGTCTCAGAGTGTGCCCTGAGAACGAGATATGTGCAGCTCCTATCGGGATTTGTCGGCACATTCGGGCGGTGTTACTGGATTTGTTTTACCTTGTCGAAGTTGTCTTGTAGAACCGGGATGTCGAGTCTGATCGGAATGTCCCGGGAGAAGGTTTATCCTTCGTTGACCGTGAGAGCTTGTGATGGGCTAAGTTGGGACACCCCTGCAGGGATTGAACTTTCGAAAGTCGTGCCCGCGGTTATGTGCAGATGGGAATTTGTTAACGTCCGGTTGTAGAAAACCTGAAGTTGACCTTAATTAAAATCCATCAACCGCGTGTGTAACCATTATGGTCTCTTCTCGGCGGAGTCCGGGAAGTGAACACGGTGTTGGAGTTATGCTTGACGTAGGTTGTTCTAGGATCACTTCTTGATCATAGTTTTATCGACCGTGCCTTGCCTTCTCTTCTCGCTCTCTTTTGCGTATGTTAGGCACCATATATGCTAGTTGCTTGCTGCAGCTCCACCTCATACCTTTACCTTACCCATAAGCTTAAATAGTCTTGATCGCGAGGGTGTGAGATTGCTGAGTCCCCGTGATTCACAGATACTTCCAAAACCAGCTTGCAGGTGTCGATGAGACCGTGCAGGTGACGCAACCCAGCTCAAGGAGGAGCTCGATGAAGATCTTGTCCTTTGTGTTGTTTCTTTCTAGTTGATCAGTAGTGGAGCCCAGTTGGGGTCGATCGGGGATCTGTGTAGTATTTGGGGTAGTCTTCTTTTATTTTGGTTCCGTAGTCGGACCTTGTTTGTATCTGGATGATGTAATGCCTTATTCATGTAATTGTGTTAAGTGGCGATTGTAAGCCAACTATGTATCTCTTTCCCTTATGTATTACATGGGTTGTGTGAAGATTACCTCACTTGCGACATTGCTTTCAATGCGGTTATGCCTCTAAGTCGTTCTTTGACACGTGGGAGATATAGCTGCATCGAGGGTGTTACACCTATGCAGCTCCACCAGCTGTTTCAGCTAATCGGTGAAGGACATGGGATGCTCTGGTGCCGCATACTGCCACCAGAAGAGCCTCTCCGAAGAACCCCCTCCTTCGGCTCGATAAAACTCCATGGCATCTCATACACTGCATGGAAAATCCGCAAAATCCCCTGGGGAACTCCGAACCCGGGTTAGTAAAAGGTAGTGCTTCTCCGCATACTTGCTTTGCATCTTAAATGCCTTACCCGTTGTGATCTTCTTGGCCTCCTGGATCTCCTGGAGGGAGGCCTGGGCCTCATTCCGTGCGGTCTCCATGCTCTGACGAGCCTTGGCGAGTTCGGTCCCTCGAACCAACGCATCATCCTCCAAGGCCTCGCATTTTTTTCACCGCATCCTGGAGCTCCTGGTGGACTTGTTTGACCCGGGCCTTTAGCTTCTTATGGGCGGCTTGCTGCTGGACAGCCTGCTCCTCGGCCTCACCCAAGGCCTTCCTCAGGGCCTCGACCTCGGTCGCGGCTTCTGCACATATCACAATACCGCTGTCAATATACAACGCTTATTCTTTCCCGAACATATAGCAAGTCGTTCCTCACCTTGCTTCTCCTGGAGCCGAACCTTAACCTCGCCGAGCTCGCTCTCGGTCCGCTCCAGCCTACGCTTCAGCTCGGAGACCTCGGCAGCATGCGAGGTCATGGCCAACAGGGACGCCTGCTTATCGATACATATTCAGTCAGCCTCTTATAATTAAGGATTGATCCCCTATCCGGTTCTCCTCGCCGAACACCGGACAACGTCTCAGGAGCTACGGACTATACGGGGTTTTTCTCTTTCTTACCTCGAAACCTGTTAACAGGCTGCTGCAGGCTTCATTCAGTCCGCTCTTGGTGGACTGAACCTTCTCGATCACCACACCCATAAGGATACGGTGCTCGTCCACGACGGAGGCGCTTCGTAGCGCCCCCATCAGGTCATCTGGCGGTCCTGGATGGACAGGAACCACTGGTGGAGGTGACGCACCCGCTCCTTCAAAGGGGGCTGCTCGCCCAAAGCCGGAGCCATATTGGTCTCCGGAATCTTATTCGGCTGAGGTACGAACAAGATACGGCCCTCTTTGCCAGTCTCCATGGGGATTGACTCCCCCATGTGTCCGGCAGTGGAGGTCCCGCCTTGTGGCGCCTCCTGGACAATGTCCTGGGATCCTCCCTTTGGAGCGGTCCTCTGGGATAACACTTCGGTGTCGTCCCTGGACCCGGGGGAGTAAGCAGGCGGTGGCGACATGCTCGCCATCTCCGACGGAGCCAACAAACCTCCAGATGAGGATCGCTGGATAAGGTCATGGGCCGGACTGCAATAGTGTGGATTAACCATGTTAAGATAATAAAAACAAAGGGATGGATGTGCGCATAAATAAGCCATGTCACTTACGATGCGACCTGGGGCCTAGTACGGGGGCGACATTCCGGGATACTGTCAACGTCCCACGTGGTGTCGACCGCTGGGGCGCCCTTCCCCTTTTTGGGCACTTTCACCTCCAGGTGTGCTGAGGCCACCCTCTTCTTCTTCTTCTCCTCGGGAGGAGGGTTGTTTTCCTCCTCCTCCTCCTCTTCCTCGTCGTTGTCCTCAGGGACAGAGGAATGGGCATCGTCGTCTTCGGACGTCACATCCGAAGTGCCCTTGCGACGGGGGCTACTCTTGGCCCCCTTGGCCTTCTTCTCCGGCGCCGTATATGGCGCCGGCACCAGCATCTTCGCCAGGCGCGGGATGGCTAGTTCTTCAGGCAATGGAGCCGGACACTGGATCCGCTTCGCCTTCTCCACCTAGTCCTGAGGGAACAATACTAAGATCTCAGACATCATCCTCAAAACATTTTAGTTGGGAACACGTCAAAAGTAACATACCTCGCTGGCGGAGCGGTTACAATTGTGACCATGGTCTGAGTCCGTGGCCGGTGGCTTCTCGTCGCCCTTAAAGAGCAACTTCCAGGCCCCTTCATGAGAAGTATTGAAGAGCCTTTTCAGGGTCTGAGGCTTCTTCAAATTGAACTCCCATAAAGGGCGTCTTCGGCGCTGGCACGGAAGAATCCGGCGGACCAGCATCACCTGGATAACGTCAACGAGCTTGACGTCCTTGGTCACCATGCTTTGAACGCGCGTCTGCAGCACTATCAGCTCGTCAGGTGAACACTAGTCCGGACTCTTCTCGACCCAGGAGCTGAGTCGCATGGGAGCACTGGAGCGGAATTCGGCAGCTGCGACCCAGTTGGTGCCGTGAGGTTTTGTGATGTAGAACCACTGCTTCTGCCATTCCTTTATTGTGTCCACAAAGGTGCCTCTGGGCCAGGAGACGTTGGATAGCTTGCTCACCATGGCCCCTCTACACTCCGCGTGCTGGCCATCCACCACCTTCGGCTTCACGTTGAAGACTTTGAGCCACAGCCCGAAGTGGGGATGGATGCGGAGGAAGGCTTCGCACACAACGATAAATGCCGAGATGTTGAGGAAGGAATTCGGGGACAGGTCATGGAAGTCTATCACGTAATAGTACATCAGCCCGCGGACGAAAGGGTGGAGTGGAAACCCTAGCCCGCGGAAGAAATGGGAGATGAATACTACCCTCTCTATGGGCTCCAGCATGGGGATGACTTGTCCCTCGGCTGGCAGACAATGGGTGATCTCCTTCGCCAAATATCCGGCTGCCCGGAGCTTAGTAATGTCCTCCTCCTTGACAGAGGAGACCATCCACTTGCCTTGAGCACCAGATCCGGACATGGTTGCTCGAGTGGAAAGGAGATGAGAACTTGGGCGCTGGAGCTTGAGATCGGAAAGGCGGAGACAGAGAGAGACCGTGAGGAGAGGAAGAGGGAGTCCTTGTCCCTTTATAAAGGTAGCAAATATTAAACGCCTCCTCACTCGCCTTAGGATTCGCATGTTCCCTAGGGCTGTATAAACAACACGGTTGAGTTACCCATGCCCGCATTAATGAGAATCCCGCAATAAGGGGGTATGATCTCTGTTTTGACAAGACGTGTTGATAGCAACCATGTCTCGAAGCGTGGAATGGCAGAAGAAAAACGGTTTGAAATTATGACCGGACACACGTGATGTCGTGTTGGAAAAAACCTGTCAACAGATTAGATTCGTGCAAATATTATATTCTCTTTGCGGTTGTGTATGGTGTGCGTAACAGGTCAGGATACTATCATTGCATCCGAAGACTATCTTGGAGTTCGGAGAAAGGGGAACCTGCCTTTCAATTCCGAAGACAATCTGCATGCTGGACACCTCATCATTGAAAGCCAGGTTCAGGGGCTACTGAGGGAGTCCTGGACTAAGGGGTCCTCGGGCGTCCGGCATGTTATCCATGGGCCGGACTAATGGGCTGTGAAGACATGAAGGCCAAAGACTGCACCGTGTCCAGATTGGACTCTACTTGGCGTGGAAGGCAAGCTTGGCGACCGAAGATTCCTTCTTATGTAACTGACTCCATGTAAACCCTAGATCCCCTCGGTGTCTATATAAACCGAAGGGGATAGTCGGAAAGGACACCACATATACTCATTACCATATTCATAGGCTAGACTTCTAGGGTTTAGCCATTACGATCTCGTGGTAGATCAACTCTTGTAATACTCATATTCATCAAGATCAATCAAGTAGGATGTAGGGTATTACCTCCATAGAGAGGGCCCGAACCTGGGTAAACATCGTGTCCCCCGTCTCATGTTACCATCAATCCTAGACGCATAGTTCGGGACCCCCTACCCGAGATCCGCCGGTTTTGATACCGACAGTCCTCCCCACCCCACTCGTTCGACGCTGGAGTGCCTCTGGCCGCCGCCTCCACCTCTCGCCCTCCATCCCAACCAAGCCATTCGGTGCTCCTCTCTCCCTCCCGTCGCCACCAGAGCCTACCCCTCATCCCACTGAGCTGCCCCACCCATTTTCCCCTCGCCGGAGTGTCCCCATCACCGGCTAACCTCGTCGCTCGAGCCCACCGCACTCCTCCTCGTCGCGGCGACCTCCCCTCCACCCCACTCCTCCCCGGTGGTTGTTTTCCTTCTGAACGGGTGCGTCATTCGTCCCTGAGCCTTCCGTGCCCTCGCCTCGGTCGGTGGTGGCCGGAGGTGGCGGGGCCTGTCAGTGTTCTGGGAATGGGGGTCCCCAGACTTGCCTGCCTACGGCCCATGGCGTGGCTGGGCTAGCGGGTCTATACGGCCCATCTTCATCGACGAGGTATTCAAGACCCTCGCGAGGGGCCAAGTCTCGCGAGGCGGACAATGCAAGACCTCCTCAGGAGCAGCCTCGCCAGGCAGGCTCACGAGGGGCGGAGAGATCAAGGCAAGGCAAACCCCGCGAGGTCCTCATGACATGAGCCATGACGATCAAGACAAAGCGGGCACTAGGCGGGCGCCAGCGCGTGCATCGTCCTTGTTTCCTCTTTGGTACCAAGGGGGCAAGCACAGGCGCTGAGTACCGAGGCATCAAGGAAAGGTTTCCATATCGGTGCAACGAGACCAAGACCAGTAGGACGGCAAGACGGAGGTCACCATGGAGCCCAAGACAACGTCACCACCAGAGCCTTTGCAGGCGAAGACTAGTTTTGTCAGGATAAGCTGTACTAGTTGTCCCCTTTCGAATTGGCCATTGTTGGCTCTCTTCCCGCTCAATATTTGGGGAGAGGACCAGGGCCTATATAAGTAGAATTAGCCACCACAGTAGGGGGCGAGAGAAAATGAGAGAAAGAGAAGGAAAACTCATTCAGAGGCATCTCACCGACACAAGTTCACCAAGCACAAGAACACCTCAACCTCAGGAGGCTGTTGTTCCCCTTGTACTGCTCATCGTCAGCCCAAGAGGCAATCCACCACCACCACACTGGAGTAGGGTATTACACCACAACGGTGGCATGAACCAGTATAAATCATGTGTCTTTGTGTTGCAAGTTTGTTGAGTTTGTCCGCGAGATCTTAGAGAGGTAGGGCGTGGACCGATAGGGAGAAAACCTTCGCGCGCACCCCAGTGTTCGAACCTCGAGGGTTTTACCGGAACCCGTGATCCGACATTTGGTGCGCCAGGTAGGGGATGCGCCGTAGCTTCTCTTACATCGATTTGTGCTCCGTCGCCACCGCGCTTCGCCCACATGGCAGGTGCCCTGCCACCGACTCCGATGGCCAGCGTCGACGACGGGGCCAGAGGGCTCCGAGCCTTGGACCCCGCCCTGCGGCGGGTGCAGTGGCCACCCAAGTTCAGGCCAAAGATACCGCCGCGCTACGACGGTGCAGCGGACCCGTCAGCTTTCCTGCTGGCATACGAGGAGGCCGTCCTATAGGCCGGGGGTGATGACAAGGTCATGGACAACTGGCTTCCCATGGCCCTCGCCGGCGAGCCGCGCGCCTGGCTGCTCAACCTTCCCGGATCCATGGTGGCGTGTTGGGAGGAGCTGCGCGACCTCTTCACTGCACGCTACACGGCACCGGCGCACCACGCGGTCATGGCCCTCCTAGGAGGCTCACAGGCGCTGCCTTCAGACCGCCACATCAAGTCGTTCCTCTGCCAGATTGGTGCCGCTTCCAAGCGCTCGGGGGCTCCACCGGGCTGGGCTGCGCCTGAGGCCGACCTCACCTTCATCTCAGAAGACCACCCCGTCACCACCAGCAGCTCGGGCATGCTTCCGATGCTCTGCACGCCCACCATCTGCAACATGGCCGTCACCAAGACCCTCATCGACGGCGGCGCTGGCCTCAACTTGCTCTTCATGGAAGCCTTCAGCCTTCTTCACGTGTCGCTCAAGCGGCTCAGCCTTAGCAAGCCTTCCTCAGGAGTTGGTGGCGGTGCTGCCCGCCCCCTGGGGCAGATCCGCCTTCCCGTCACCTTCGGCACGCGCGACAACTACCGCAGCGAGTTGGTCAACTTTGACATCGCCCGCATCGGCCTCCCATACAACGCCTTCCTCGGGTACCCAGCTCTGGCCCAGTTCATGGCGGCGACTCATCCAACCTACAACCTCATGAAGATCCCTGGAAGCAAAGGTGTCCTCACTGTCAAGGGGGACACTGTTGGAGTCCTGGATTAGGGGGTCTCCGGACAGCCGGACTGTTAGACTATGAAGATACAAGATTGAAGACTTCGTCTCGTGTCCGGATGGGACTCTACTTGGCGTGGAAGGCAAGCTAGGCAGTACGGATATGGATATCTCCTCCTTTGTAACCGACCTTGTGTAACCCTAAGCCTCTCCGGTGTCTATATAAACCGGAGGGTTTAGTCTGTAGGACAACATACAATCATACCATAGGCTGGCTTCTAGGGTTTAGCCTCTCTGATCTCGTGGTAGATCTACTCTTGTACTACCCATATCATCAATATTAATCAAGCAGGACGTAGGGTTTTACCTCCATCAAGAGGGCCCGAACCTGGGTAAAACATCGTGTTCCCTGCCTCCTGTTACCATCCGCCTTAGACGCACAGTTCGGGACCCCCTACCAGAGATCCGCCGGTTTTGACACCGACATTGGTGCTTTCATTGAGAGTTCCTCTGTGTCATTGCCGTTAGGCTTGATGGCTCCTACGATCATCGATAGCAATGCAGTCCAGGATGAGACTTTTCTCTTCGGACAGATCTTTGTGTTCGGTAGCTTCGCACTGTGAGCCAACTCGCTTGGCCATCTAGAGCAGATCGAAAGTTACGCCCCTGGCCACCAGCTTAGGTTTGGAAGCTTAAACTGCACGGCCGATATCCGCGGAGACTTGATCTTTGATGGATTCGAGCCTCTGCCTTGTGCGTCACACGATCACGATGAGTACGATTTAGCTCTACCATCAGACAATGTTCATGAGATCGCACCGGCAGCCGCTCCGACCCTCAATTTGGAGCCGGTTGCGCTGTCCATGGACGAGTGGATGGACCCCGCCACGGAGGCCTTACCCTCAGCATCGATCGAGCCGAACATCGACCTTACCCTACACGAGAGCCGTGTTGTTAGACTGTCGGGCCCTTCTCCGGCCACGGACTCCGAACCGCCTGCGCCCGTTCCTAGCGAAGCCGATTGGGCGCCGATCATGGAGTTTACCTCCACGGATATTTTTCAGCACTCGCCCTTTGGCGACATACTGAACTCATTAAGGTCTCTCTCCTTGTCAGGAGGATCCTGGCCGAACTATGTCCAGCAGGATTGGGATGCGGATGACAAAGAAATTCGCTGCCCACCCAACGCCCACTTAGTAGCCACTGTCGACGACTTAACCGACATGCTCGACTTCGACTCCGAAGACATCAACGGTATGGACGACGATGCGGGAGACGAAGAGGAACCACTGCCCACAGGGCACTGGACAGCCACCTCATCATACGACACACCCAAAGAAGGCAATGGCGACGAGACAGTGGAGGATGACCCCTCCAAGAAGCAACCCAAGCGCCGATGTCAGCGGCGCCGCTCTAAGTCCCGCCAAAGCAGAAGTGGTGATACCGGCACAGGAGATAATAACACTCCAGATAGTGCCGAAGATGGCAAAAATCCCCTCCAGCACGGTCTAGGACAGGACGATGGAGAGGCCAGCCCTCCAGAGAGAGCGGCAGATGGAGAGGCGGAGGACGATAATTACATGCCCCCCTTCGAAGATGAGGCAAGCCTCGACGATGACGAATTCGTCGTGCCAAAGGATCCCGTCGAACAAGAGCGCTTCAAGCGCCCGCTTATAGCCACGACAAATAGTCTTAAGAAAAAGCAGCAGTAGCTTCAAGCTGATCAAGATCTGCTAGCTGACAGATGGATTGAAGTCCTCGCGGCCAAGGAATATAAACTCGAACGCCCCTCCAAGAGTTACCCAAAATGCAGGTTGCTACCCCGATTGGAGGAAGAAGCATATGACGCGGCTGATCGGCCACCTCGTGGCCGCGATAGAGAGGCATTCTAGCCAAAAGCTCAGCCTGCACCCCAACGCCATTCAAATAAAAAGGCATGGGGAAATACGCCAGACCTGCGAGACGTATTGGAGGACAAAGCAAAACATGCAGGATCGATCTATGGATCACGAGGGCGCCCACTATGCGAGACGATAAACGTCACGCCGGATACAGAAGTAAATCTGGCCGGGCCGAACACAGCGGGCAAGACTCATTAGAGCTGCGTCGCGATATAGCCCAGTAGAGAGGTGCCGCACACTCCTTATGCTTCATAGATGAAGTAATGGACCATCAAATCCCAGAGGGTTTCAAACCCGTAAATATAGAATCATACGACGGCACAACAGATCCTGCGGTATGGATCGAGGATTTCCTCCTGCATATCCACATGGCACGCGGTGATGATCTACACGCCATTAAATACCTCCCACTCAAACTTAAAGGACTAGCTCGGCATTGGCTCAACAGCTTGCCAGCAGAGTCCATTGGCTGTTGGGGAGATATGGAAGACGCATTCCTCGACAACTTTCAGGGCACTTATGTGCGACCACCAGATGCCGATGACTTGAGCCACATAATTCAGCAGCCAGAGGAATCGGCCAGGCAATTCTGGACACAGTTCCTAACAAAGAAAAATCAAATCGTCGACTGTCCAGATGCAGAGGCCCTAGCAGCTTTCAAGCACAACATCCGCGACGAGTGGCTAGCCCGGCACCTGGGTCAGGAAAAGCCGAAATCTATGGCAGCCCTCACGACACTCATGACCCGCTTTTGTGCGGGAGAAGACAGCTGGCTGGCTCGCAGTAATAACATATCGAAGAACCACGGTACTTCGGATACGAAGGACGGCAATAGCAGGTCACGTCGCAACAAACATAAGCGCCGCATTAACAGCGACAATACCGAGGATACGGCAGTCAATGCCGGATTCAAAGGCTCTAAACCCGGTCGGCGGAAAAGGCCATTCAAAAGAAGCACTCCGGGCCCGTCCAGTTTGGACTGTATACTCGATCGCTCGTGTCAAATACACGGCACCCCCGACAAGCCAGCCAACCACACCAATAGGATTTGTTGGGTGTCAAGCAGGCTGGCAAGTTAATTGCCGAAAACAAAGATAAGGGGCCACATAGCGATGACGAGGAGGAGCCCCGGCAGCCGACCGGAGGACAGAAGAGGTTCCCCCCACAAGTGCGGACGATGAACATGATATACGCAACCCACATCCCCAAGAGGGAGCGGAAGCGTGCGCTCAGGGACGTATATGCGTTGGAGCCAGACGCCCCAAAGTTCAACCCATGGTCCTCCTGTCCGATCACCTTCGATCGTAGGGACCACCCCACTAGTATCCGTCATGGCGGATTCGCCGCACTGGTCTTAGACCCAATTATTGATGGATTTCACCTCACTCGAGTCATTATGGATGGCGGCAGCAGCCTGAACCTGCTTTACCAGGACATGGTGCACAAAATGGGTATAGACCCCTCATGGATCAAGCCCACAAAAACGACCTTTAAAGGCGTCATACCAGGTGTAGAGGCCCATTGCACAGGCTCAGTCACACTAGAAGTGGTCTTCAGATCCCCGGATAACTTCCGAAGCGAAGAGTTAATCTTCAATATAGTCTCATTCTGTAGTGGTTATCATGCACTGCTCGGGCGAACCGCATTTGCGAGATTCAATGCGGTACCGCATTATGCATACCTCAAGCTCAAGATGCCAGGATCTCAGGGGGTCATTACAGTCAATGGAACCACAGAGCGCTCTCTCCGAACGGAGGAGCACACTGCGGCCCTCGCAGCGGAAGCGCAAAGCAGCCTCTTAAGGCAATCCACTAGTTCGGCGTTTAAGGACCCGAACACCTTCAAGCGCGCCCGGAGTAATCGGCAACAGGACCGCCTGGCACGTTCGGAGCATGCATAGCAATGCAGCCCCCACCCCGGTCCAAGCCAAACGGCGAAACTCGTGCCACACATACATAATTACGCATTAAAAATACCATGGGCACAGGTAGGGAGGGGGCACAACTACGGCATGCCCCAAGACGCGACTTAAACCGCACTAGGGGCTTCCCCCTTTGTTATTTTTCTCTCTTTCAGGACATTAATCTCTGGAAACCCTGTCCGGCAGCATGATTGCCGAACACATGATGCAGCAACCAAAAAGGCAGAAAGCTACGTCACACCACGGAACTCCCAGGTGCATTACAATAATGACTGAAATACTTGCTTTAATATTATTCCTCGGCTTGCCCTTCGAGGGGACATAGTCCTACTTTTTGCTTATCGCACTACCTGTATCATTCTGCTCTAACGCACGTTTTTTAATAAACAATGCATTGCATTAAGGCTTTTATTGCATTCTTCTTTATATATATATATATATATGTTCATTCGTGACATCCAGCACCCGTACACTCTGGTACGGCCAATACGCTAGGGGCTCAAGCATACCCCACAATACGGCGTGAGAAGTCCGAACTATTGGAAATATGCCCTAGAGGCAATAATAAATTAGTTATTATTATTATATTTCACTGTTCATGATAATCGTTTATTATCCATGCTAGAATTGTATTGATAGGAAACTCAGATACATGTGTGGATACATAGACAACACCATGTCCCTAGTAAGCCTCTAGTTGACTAGCTCGTTGATCAATAGATGGTTATAGTTTCCTGACCATGGACATTGGATGTCATTGATAACGGGATCACATCATTAGGAGAATGATGTGATGGACAAGACCCAATCCTAAGCCTAGCACAAGATCGTGTAGTTCGTATGCTAAAGCTTTTCTAATGTCAAGTATCATTTCCTTAGACCATGAGATTGTGCAACTCCCGAATACCGTAGGAGTGCTTTGGGTGTGCCAAACGTCACAACGTAACTGGGTTGCTATAAAGGTACACTACAGGTATCTCCGAAAGTGTCTGTTGGGTTGGCACAAATCGAGACTGAGATTTGTCACTCCGTGTAAACGGAGAGGTATCTCTGGGCCCACTCGGTAGGACGTCATCATAATGTGCACAATGTGACCAAGGAGTTGATCACGGGATGATGTGTTACGGAACGAGTAAAGAGACTTGCCGGTAACGAGATTGAACAAGGTATCGGGATACCGACGATCAAATCTCGGGCAAGTATCGTACCGATAGACAAAGGGAATTGTATACGGGATTGATTGAATCCTTGACATCGTGGTTCATCCGATGAGATCATCGTGGAGCATGTGGGAGCCAACATGGGTATCGAGATCCCGCTGTTGGTTATTGACCGAAAAGTTGTCTCGGCCATGTCTGCATGACTCCCGAACCCGTAGGGTCTACACACTTAAGGTTCGATGACGCTAGGGTTATAGGGAAAGTATGTACGCGGTTACCAAATGTTGTTCGGAGTCCCAGATGAGATCCTGGACGTCACGAGGAGTTCCGGAATGGTCCGGAGGTAAAGATTAATATATAGGAAGTATGGTTTTGGCCACCGGAAGTGTTCCGGGCATCACCGGTAGTGTACCGGGACCACCGGAGGGGTTCGGGGGTCCACCGGGAAGGGCCACCAGCCCCGGAGGCCTACATGGGCCAATAGTGGGAAGGGACCAGCCCCTAGGTGGGCTGGGGCGCCTCCCACCAAGGCCCAAGACGCCTCCTAGAGGGGAAGGGGGCAAACCCTAGGGCAGATGGGCCTTAAGGCCCACCCTAGGTGCGCCTCCCCTCTCTCCCCCCTTGGCCGCAACCCTAGATGGGTTTTGGGGCTGCCGCCACCCCTAGGGAGGGAACCCTAGATGGGGGTGCAGCCCCTCCCCTTCCCCTATATATACTTGAGGTATTGGGGGCTGCAAGATACGCGAGATCATCTCCTCTTGGCGCAGCCCTACCTCTCTCCCTCCTCGTCTCTCATAGTGCTTGGCGAAGCCCTGCTGGAGTTCCGCGCTCCTCCACCACCACCACACGATCGTGCTGCTGCTGGACGGAGTCTTCCCCAACCTCTCCTTCTCCCCTTGCTGGATCAAGACGTAGGAGACGTCACCGGGCTGCACGTGTGTTGAACGCGGAGGCGCCGTGGTTCGGCGCTTAGATCGGAATCAATCGCGATCCGAATCGCTACGAGTACGACTCCTTCATCCGTGTTCTTGCAACGCTTCCGCTTAGCAATCTACAAGGGTATGTAGATGCACTCTCCTTCCCTCGTTGCTAGATTACTCCATAGATTGATCTTGGTGATGCATAGAAAATTTTAAATTTCTGCTACGATCCCCAACAGTGGCATCATGAGCTAGGTCTATGCGTAGTTTCTATGCACGAGTAGAACACAAGTTGTTGTGGTCATCGATTTTATCAATTTACTTGTCGTTACTAGTCTTATCTTAATTCGGCGGCATCGTGGGATGAAGCGGCCCGGACCGACCTTACACGTACGCTTACGTGAGACTGGTTCCACCGACTCACATGCACTAGTTGCATAAGGTGGCTAGAGGGTGTCTGTCTCTCCCACTTTAGTCGGATCGGATTCGATGAAAATGGTCCTTATGAAGGGTAAATAGAAATTGGCATATCACGTTGTGGTTTTCACGTAGGTAAGAGACGTTCTTGCTAGCAACCTATAGCAGCCACGTAAAAACTTGCAACAACAATTAGAGGACGTCTAACTTGTTTTTGCGGCATATGCCTTGTGATGTGATATGGCCAAAAGGATGTGATGAATGATATATGTGATGTATGAGATTGATCATGTTCTTGTAATAGGAATCACGACTTGCATGTCGATGAGTATGACAACCGGCAGGAGCCATAGGAGTTGTCTTAATTTATTTATGACCTGCGTGTCAACATAAACGTCATGTAATTACTTTACTTTATTGCTAAAGCATTAGCCATAGTAGTAGAAGTAATAGATGACGAGACAACTTCAAGAAGACACGATGATAGAGATCATGATGATGGAGATCATGGTGTCATGCCGGTGACAACGATGATCATGGAGCCCCGAAGATGGAGATCAAAAGGAGCAAAATGATATTGGCCATATCATGTCACTATTTGATTGCATGTGATGTTTATCATGTTTTACATCTTATTTGCTTAGAATGACGGTAGCCTAAATAAGATGATCCCTCACTAAAATTTCAAGAAAAGTGTTCCCCCTAACTGTGCACCGTTGCGAAGGTTCATTGTTTCGAAGCACCACGTGATGATCAGGTGTGATAGATTCTAACGTTCGAATACAACGGGTGTTGACAAGCCTAGCATGTACATGGCCTCGGGACACATGCAAAAGACTTAGGTTGACTTGACGAGCCTAGCATGTACAGACATGGCCTCGGAACACGGAAGACCAAAAGGTCGAACATGAGTCGTATAGAAGATACGATCAACATGAGATGTTCACCGTTGATGACTAGTCCGTCTCACGTGATGATCGGACACGGCCTAGTCGATTCGGATCATGTTTCACTTAGATGACTAGAGGGATGTCTATTTGAGTGGGAGTTCATTAAATAATTTGATTAGATGAACTCAATTATCATGAACATAGTCTAAATTGTCTTGGCAAATATGTTGTAGATAAATAGCTCACGTTGTAGCTCCCTGTCTCAATACGTTCCTAGAGAAAGATTAAGTTGAAAGATATTGTAAGCAATGATGCGGACTAGGTCCGTAGTCCGAGGAGTGTCCTCACTGCTACACAGAAGGCTTACGTCTTTGATGCACCGCTCGATGTGCAAACCCCTACAACGTCGTCTGTGGATGTTGTGAACACCTGACAGACACATCCTGATGACTACTTGATAGTTTAGTGCACCATACTTTACGGCTTAGAATCGGGATTCCAACGATGTTTTGAACGTCATAAGACATATGAGATGTTCCAAGAGCTGAAATTGGGATTTCAGGCTCATGCCCATGTTGAGAGGTATGAGACCTCTGACAAGTTCTTTTGCCAACAAGATGGAGGAGAATAGCTCAGCTAGTGGGCATGTGCTCAGAATGTGTGGGTGCTACAATCACTTAAATCAAGTGGGAGTTAAACTTCCAGATAAGATAGTGATTGATAGAGTTCTCTAGCCACTATCACTAAGCTACTAGATCTTCGTGATGAACTATGACATGCAAGGGATGGAGTTGATCCCGAAGCTATTCACGGTGCTTAAGACCGCAAAAGGTAGAAATCAAGAAGGAGCATCAAGTGTTGATGGTTTAACAAGACCACTGGTTTCAAGAAGGGCAAGGGCTAGAAGGGAAACTTCATGGATGGCAAACCAGTTGCCGCTCCGGTGAAAGAACCCAAGGTTGAACCTAAACCCGAGACTAAGTGCTTCTATTGTAAAGGGAACGGTCACTGGTAGCGGAATTACCCCAAATGCATGGTAGATAAGAAGGTTAGCAACTTCAACAAAATTTATACGTGTTATTAATGTGTACCTCACTAGTACTCCTGGTAGCACCTGGGTATTGGATACCGGTTCAGTTACTATTATTGGTGACTTGAAGCAAAAGCTATGGACTAAACGGAGACTGGCTGAGGGCATGGTGACGATGTGTGTTGGAAGTGTTTCCAAAGTTGATGAGATCACCATCGCACGCTCCATCTGCCTTCGGGATTAGTATTGAACCTAGATAAATGTTATCACGTGTCTACATTGAGCATGAATATGATTAGATCATGTTCATTGCAATACGGTCATTCATTTAAGTTAGAGAATAATGGTTATTCTGTTTACATGAATGATACCTTTCATGGTCATGCACCCTATGTGAATGGTTCATTGAATCTCGGTCGTGGTGATACACATGTTCATGCCAAAATATGTAGAGTTAATAATGATAGTACCACTTTCTCGTGGCACTGCCGCTTAGGTCATATTGGCGTAAGATGCATGAAGAAACTCCATGTCGATGGATGTTTGGAGTCACTTGATTTTGAATCACTTGACACATGCGAGCCATGCCTCATGGGAAGGATGACTAAGACCCCGTTTTCAGGTACAATGAAACAGGCAAGTGACTTGTTGGAAATCATGCATGCTGATGCGTGTGATCCAATGAGAATTGAAGCGTGCGGTGGATATCGCTATTTTCTCATCTTGACAGACGATTTGGGTAGATATAGGTATATCTACTTAATGAAGCACAAGTCTGAATGGTTTGAAAAGTTCAAGCGATTTCAGAGTGAAGTTAAGAATCATCATAACAAGAAGATCATGTTCCTACGATCTGATCAAAGGGGGATTTTCTGAGTTATGAGTTTGGCAATCACTTAAGACATTGTGGAATTGTTTCGCAGTTGAAGCCACCTGGAACACCACCGCGTAATGATGTGTTCGGACGTCATAATCGAACCTTATGAGATATGGTGCGATCTATGATGTCTCTTACCGATCTACCGCTATTATTTTGAGGTTATGCATTAGAGATAGCTGCATTTAGATAGGACACCATATAAGTCTGTTAAGACGACGTCGTATGAACATTGGTTTGGCAAGAAACCAAAGTTGTCATTTCTTAATGTTTGGGGCTGCCATGCTTAAGGCTTTAGCCGGAGAAGCTCGAACCCAAAAGCGGACAAACACATCTTCATAGGATACCCAAAGGTGACAGTTGGGTATACCTTCTATCTCAGATCCGAGGGCAAATTGTTTGTCGCTAAGAACGGGTCCTTTCTCGAGAAGGAATTTCTCTCGAAAGAATTGAGTGGGAGGAAGATAGAACTTGATGAGGTTGTCGAACCTTTACTTCAACCAGAGAGTGATGCAACACAGAAAGATGTTTTCTGTGGCACCTACATCTATTGAAGAGGAAGTTAATGACAGTGATCATGAAGCTTCGGATCAAGTTGCTATCGAACCTCATAGGTCGACAAGGATATGTACTACTCCTGAGTGGTATGGTAATCCTGTCTTAGATATCATGTTGTTAGACAACAATGAACCTACGAGCTATGGAGAAGCGATGGTGGGCCCGTATTCCGACAAATGGTTAGAAGCCACGAAATCCGAGATAGGATCCATATATCAGAACAAAGTATGGACTTTGGTGGACTTGCCCGATGATCGGCAATCCATTGAGATAAATGGATCTTTAAGAAGAAGACAGACGTGGGCGGTAATGTTACCGTCTATAAAGCTCGACTTGTGGGAAAGAGTCTTTTCACAAGTTCAAGGAGTTGACTACGATGAGAATTTCTCACCCGTAGCGATGCTTAAGTCCGTCGGAATCATGTTAGCATTAGCTGTATTTTTCGATTATGAAATCTTACAGATGGACGTCCAAACAAGTTTTCTTACCAGTTTTCGTAAGAAAAGTTGTATGTGATACAATAAAAGGTTTTGTCGATCCTAAGGATGCTAAAAGGTATGCTGGTCCAACAATCCTTCTATGGACTAGAGCAAGCATCTCGGAATTAGAATATATGTTTTGATGGAGTGATCAAAGCTTTTAGGTTGTACAATGTTTGCTAGAAACTTGTATTTACAAGAAAGTGAGTGGGAGCATTACAACATTTCTGATAAGTATATGTGGATGACATATTGTTGATTCGAAATGATGTAGAATTTCTGGAAAGCATAAACGGTTGTTTGAAGAGTGATTTTCAAATGAAGACCTGGATAAAGCTGCTTACATATTGGGCATCAAGATCTATAGAAATAGATCAAGACGTCTGATGATACTTTCAAAGAACACACACCTTGACATGTTTTTGAAGGAGTTCAAAATAGATCAGTCAAAGAAGGGGTTCTTACCTGAGTTGTAAGGTGTGAAGTTGAGTAAGGCTCAAAGCTTGACCACGGCAGAAGAAAGAAGAAGGACGAAGGTCGTCCCCTATGCTCTTGTCATAGGCTCTATATGGTATGCCATGCTGAAGTACCGCACCTAATGTGTGCCTTTCCACATGTCTGGCAAGAGGGTACAAAGGTGATCTAGGAGTGGATCTCCAGATAGTAGCCAAAATTATCCTTAGAGGAATAAGGAAATGTTTCTCGGTTATGGTGATAAAGAGTTCGACATAAAGAGTTACGTCGATGCAAGCTTAACACCTATCCGGATAGCTCTGAGTAGAGATACCGGATACGTATAATGGAGAAATAATTTGGAATAGCTCCAAGTGGAACGTGGTAGCAGCATCTACGATATAAAGTTTTGCGAAATACATAGGGATCTGAATATGGCAAGACCCGTTGACTACAACCTCTCTCACAAGCATAACATGATCAAACCCAGAACTCATTGAGTGTTAATCACATAGTGATGTGAACTAGATTAGTGACTCTAGTAAACTCTTTGGATGTTGGTCACATGGCGATGTGACCTGTGAGTGTTAATTACATGGCGATGTGAACTAGATTATTGACTCTAGTGCAAGAGGGAGACTGTTGGAAATATGCCCTAGAGGCAATAATAAATTAGTTATTATTATTATATTTCATTGTTCATGATAATAGTTTATTACCACGCTAGACTTGTATTGATAGGAAACTCAGATACACGTGTGGATACATAGACAACACCATGTCCCTAGTAAGCCTCTAGTTGACTAGCTCGTTGATCAATAGATGGTTACAGTTTCCTGACCATGGACATTGGATGTCGTTGATAACGGGATCACATAATTAGGAGAATGATGTGATGGACAAGACCCAATCCTAAGCCTAGCACAAGATCGTGTAGTTCGTATGCTAAAGCTTTTCTAATGTCAAGTATCATTTCCTTAGACCATGAGATTGTGCAACTCCTGGATACCATAGGAGTGCTTTGGGTGTGCCAAACGTCACAGCGTAACTGGGTGGCTATAAAGGTACACTACAGGTATCTCCGAAAGTGTCTATTGGGTTGGCACAAATCGAGACTGGGATTTGTCACTCCGTGTAAACGGAGAGGTATCTCTGGGCCCACTCGGTAGGACATCATCATAATGTGCACAATGTGACCAAGGAGTTGATCACGGGATGATGTGTTACGGAACGAGTAAAGAGACTTGCCAGTAACGAGATTGAACAAGGTATCGGGATACCGACGATCGAATCTCGGGCAAGTAACGTACCGATAGACAAAGGGAATTGTATACGGGATTGATTGAATCCTTGACATCGTGGTTCATCCGATGAGATCATCGTGGAGCATGTGGGAGCCATCATGGGTATCTAGATCCCGCTGTTGGTTATTGACCGGAGAGTTGTCTCGGCCATGTCTGCATGACTCCCGAACCCGTAGGGTCTACACACTCAAGGTTCGATGACGCTAGGGTTATAGGGAAAGTATGTACGCGGTTACCGAATGTTGTTCGGAGTCCCGGATGAGATCCCGGACGTCACGAGGAGTTCTGAAATGGTCCGGAGGTAAAGTTTAATATATATGAAGTATGGTTTTGGCCACCGGAAGTGTTCTGGGCATCACCGATAGTGTACCGGGACCACCGGGAGGGGCCACCAGCCCCGGAGGCCTACATGGGCTAATAGTGGGAAGGGACCAGCCCCTAGGTGGGCTGGGGCACCTCCCACCAAGGCCCAAGGCGCCTCCTAGAGGGGAAGGGGGCAAACCCTAGGGCAGATGGGCCTTAAGGCCTACCCTAGGTGCGCCTCCCCTCTTTCCCCTATTGGCCGCAACCCTAGATGGGTTTTGGGGCTGCCGCCACCCCTAGGGAGGGAACCCTAGATGGGGGCGCAGCCCCTCCCCTTCCCCTATATATACTTGAGGTATTGGGGGCTGCAAGATACACGAGATCATCTCCTCTTGGCGCAGCCCTACCTCTCTCCCTCCTTGTCTCTCGTAGTGCTTGGCGAAGCCCTGCTGGAGTTCCGCGCTCCTCCACCACCACCACGCCGTCGTGCTACTGCTGGACGGAGTCTTCCCCAACCTCTCCTTCTCCCCTTGGTGGATGAAGGCGTAGGAGACCTCACCGGGCTGCACGTGTGTTGAACGCGGAGGCGCCGTGGTTCGGCGCTTAGATCGGAATCAACCGCGATCCGAATCGCTACGAGTACGACTCCTTCATCCGTGTTCTTGCAACGCTTCCGCTTAGAGATCTACAAGGGTATGTAGATGCACTCTCCTTCCCCTCGTTGCTAGATTAATCCATATATTGATCTTGGTGATGCGTAGAAAATTTTAAATTTCTGCTACGATCCCCAACACGAACACTTTCAACAGTGTGGCACCCCGAACTTATAGCATTATATGCATCAGCTCCGAATCATGTCTTGGATCAATAGTTGGGTTTGCCCGACTCCCATGTTTTGGTACCTTACGTTCCGCTCTATCGGCTAAGATAGCACTGGGAGAACTACTGCGATTGTGCCCCGGTTCTGCTGGGCTAAGCACCTCAGTAGAGAAAGCTAAAACTGACTGTCATGATAAGGCGAGAGACTGGTTTCTGTTCGAGAGGTTTCGAGTCCCTAAGGACTTATGCCTCTTAGAGAGAGGAGTAGGCTCTGTCCGGCTTAAGGCGTGTATCACGCGCCGAATTCGGCCTTCTGAATACTAGGGGCTTTGCCGAAATTTAAAATTATAGAATTCTATGGCTAAGTGAGAGTGATAAAGCATTATTAGTCCGATTGCCTTGTTCGTCATGCTGAGCACCTCCCTCGAAGGACCCAAACATGGGAACAAGAGTGCTCAGGTTTATCCCGAACACCCCAGCACTCGTGGCATGGGGGTAGAAGCCGACGACTAGCCATCTCTCAGATTTGATAAACAGCCGAATAGAAGGTAATATTTTAAATTCAAACAAGCGTTGCATAGCGCATATGAACAAGTTTTCATAACTACAGGATTACACGAGCGAGTTCACTCGAATATTATATCTTTTGTACACTCGTCCGCTATGAGACGAGCACCCTTCGGGACACCCTGATAGTACATCTCGGGGTGGCCATGCTCCTTGCCCTCCGGCGGCCCTTCCTTGATCAGCTTCACAGCGTCTAGCTTGGCCCATTGCACCTTCACATGGGCGAAAGTCCGGTGTGCACCTTTGATGCAGACAGACCGCTTGACGACTTCCAGCCGTGGGAAGGCATCCACAAGCCGCCTCACCAGGCCGAAGTAGCTGTTCGGAAGGGCGTCGCCAGGCCACAGCTGGACTATAAAGCCCTTCATGGCCTGTTCGGCCGCCTTGTGTAGCTCGACCAGCTGCTTTAGCTGGTCGCTCATAGGCACCGGGTGTTCGGTCCCAGTATATTGGGCCAAGAACAACTTCTCTGTTGAGCTTCCATCCTCGGCCTGGTAAAACTGTGCGGCATCCGACACACGGCGGGGAAAATCTGCAAACGCTCCTGGAGAGCTCTGGATTTGGGTAAGTTACAGGTAATTTACTTTCACATGCTTGCTTTGCATATAGAATGCCTTACCCGCAGCTATCTTCTTCATCGCATCAATCTCCTGGAGGGCCTTTTGGGATTCAGCGTTGGCACTCTTTGTGCTCTCGAGGGCTGCGGCAAGCTCAGACTCTCGCATCTTCAAGTCAAGCTCCAGCGCCGCGTGCTTCGTCACGAGAGCGTGGAGCTCTTGCTGCACCTCACCCACCCGTGCCTCATGCCTTTTCCGCTCGGTGCGCTCCTTGGCCACTTTGTTTTCGGCCTCGGATAGCGCTTGCTTCAGGGTCGCCACCTAGGTCGTGGCCCCTGGCAAATTTACGATGATCCTGTCATTTTGCAATCGCATTCTTTTTATCCATATCCATAGACTAGGTACTACTTACCTTTTTCTCCTCGAGCTGCCTCTTGGCAAGGACGAGCTCGTCCTTGGACCCTTTAAGGTCCTGCTTCAGTGCGGCGACCTCCACAGTCAGTGCGGCTGATGCCAGCAGCGAAGCCTGCATACGCATATAGACATACTTATATTAGACTCCTGCGATATTGTTTGATCCTCTGTTCGGCTTTTCTTTGTGAACACCGAACAGAGCATCAGGGGCTACTATCTATGCGGTAATATTTTCCCATATTTCAAAAACTTACCTCAAAATCCTGTTAGAAGGCTGGCACAGGCTTCAGTCAGTCCGCTCTTGGCGGACTGAACCTTCTGGACCACCGCACTCATAATAGTGTGGTGCTCCTCGTCGATGGAAGCGTTGCAAAGCGCTCCCAGCAGATTGTCCGGTGCCTCTGGATGGACAAAGGTCACCGGCACAGGCGTCTTGCCCCTCTTGGAAGGAGGCCGCCTACCCGAG
The DNA here is from genome assembly GCF_002162155.2 of Triticum dicoccoides. Taxonomy (NCBI): domain Eukaryota; kingdom Viridiplantae; phylum Streptophyta; class Magnoliopsida; order Poales; family Poaceae; genus Triticum; species Triticum dicoccoides. The sequence goes on from NC_041388.1 coordinate 90,605,090, forward strand.
TCTAGAACCACTGGAGGTTCCAGCGCGGTGTTCGGCTGAGGGCCGAATTCGGAGCCCTCGGTGGCCTGGTTCCCTCTACTCCCGGAGTCCGGAAGGTCGCCTTGAGGCTCCTCCGGGATTGTCTCCCCTCGACCCGGTGCCTCTTGAGACAACACCTCGGCGTTGTCCGTAGGGCAAGGGGAGGTGGCAGTCGGAAGTGGATTGCTATCCATATCCGACAAGTCCAGGGAGTCGTCCGACGAGGATACGTCGATACGGACTCGGGGCGGTCTACATAATCATGATTTGGAGTTCAGAGAAGCAGTGCGACAAAGGAATGCTATGAGTTACTCTGGTATCCGAATACTTATGACTTCGCTAGGGGCTTGGCCCTGGGCAGCCACTCGTCTTCGCCTTCGGCGGCGGTGGTGGAACTGTCCGGAAGGAGAGTCCTTCCCTTCTTGGACCCTTCGCCCCCCCCCCCCCCAGTTGGGGCGGCCTTCCTTTTCTTGTCTCCCCTGACTGGAGGGGGAGCGTCTTCATCTTCCTCCTCGTCTTCGTGGGAGGAGTGCGCCGAGGAGTCCTCGGACGATGAGTCTGATATCACCTGGTGCCAGGAACTCTTTCGGGTTCCCTTGGCCTTCTTGGTCTTCTCCGGCACCTTGTAAGGAGCCGGAGTCAGCGTCTCCCTCAGGAGAGCGTCTGCTGGGCCTTCGGGCAAAGGAGCCAGACAGTCGATCTGTCCGGCCGTCTCCTGCCAGTCCTGTCAAAGGTACGGAGCTTAGATCCCGCATAGAGTCAAACTATGAAAAACAAGCATCCTGTAAGAGGTAAAACAACTTACCGCTCTGGCTTGGCGCTTCGCGCAGAATCCGCGATCCTCGGTAGTGGGAGGGGGAACCTCGGCGCCCTTGAATAGCACCTTCCAGGCATCCTCATGTGTTGTGTCGAAGAGCCTGTTCAGAGTTTGGTGCTGGGCCAGGTCAAACTCCCACAAGTTGAAAGCCCATTGTTGACACGGGAGGATCCGGCGGATGAGCATGACCTGGACTACGTTGACAAGTTTGAGCTTCTTGCTCACCATGTTTTGGATACATGTTTGGAGTCCGGTCAGCTCTCCCGAACTACCCCAGGACAGTCCCTTCTCTTGCCAGGAGGTGAGCCACGTGGGGATGCCAGATCGGAACTCAGGGGCCGCTGCCCATGTAGGGTCACGTGGCTCGGTGATGTAAAACCACCCCGATTGCCACCCCTTTATGGTCTCCACGAAGGAGCCCTCGATCCATGTGACGTTGGGCATCTTGCCCACCATGGCGCCTCCGCACTCCGCCTGGCGGCCACTCACTACCTTCGGCTTGACATTGAAGGTCCTCAGCCATAAGCCGAAGTGGGGCTTGATGCGGAGGAAGGCCTCGCACACGACGATAAACGCTGAGATGTTGAGGATGAAGTTCGGGGCCAGATCGTGGAAATCCAGGCCGTAGTAGAACATGAGCCCCCGGACGAATGGGTGGAGAGGGAATCCCAGTCCGCGGAGGAAATGGGTCAGGAACACTACCCTCTCGTGGGGCCTGGGGGTGGGGATGAGCTGCCCCTCATCTGGGAGCCGGTGCGCGATGTTGTCGGGCAGGTATCCGGCTCTCCCCAGCTTCTTGATGTGTCCCTCCGTGACGGAGGAGACCATCCACCCGCCTCCCACTCCGGACATGGTTGAAGAAGGTTGAGGTGGGAAATGCGGACTTGGGCGTTGGAGCTCGAGTGTGCAAAAATGGATGAGCAAAGGAGGAAGAAGGCATGGATGAAAAGGTGAATCCTTGTCCCTTTACATGGGCGGACGAAACTATGCGTCCCCACCAGCCTGGTAAAACTCGCTTATCCCCCAAGCGCCGTAATCAATGGCATGGTTGGATTACCCACGCCCATATTGATGAGAATCCCGTAATAAGGGGGACACGATCCCTGCTTTGACAAGACATGTCAGGAAACGGCCTCGCATTATGTGCGGAGTTAGTTGAAGGAAATGGTTCGAATAATCAACGGGCCATGACATAACGTCATGTTGCCGAAACATGTCAGCAGATTAGATTTGTGGAAATATTATTCTCTCTACGGTGGTATGTGGAACTTATTTTGCAGGGTCGGACACTATCCTTGTATTCAAATTCTTCCGTGGTGTATTCGGAGGAGGAACCCGCCTTGCGATGCCGAAGACAATACTGCGCGCCGGACTCATTGTCATTGAAGCCTGGTTCAGGGGCTACTGTGGGAGTCCTGGATTAGGGGGTCTCCGGACAGCTAGACTATATCCTTTGGCCGGATTGTTAGACTATGAAGATACAAGATTGAAGACTTTGTCTCATGTCCGGATGGGACTCTACTTGGTATGGAAGGCAAGCTAGGCAGTACGGATATGGATATCTCCTCCTTTGTAACCGACCATGTGTAACCCTAACCCTCTCCGGTGTCTATATAAACCGGAGGGTTTAGTCCGTAGGATAACATACAATCATACCATAGGCTGGCTTCTAGGGTTTAGCCTCTCTGATCTCGTGGTAGATCTACTCTTGTACTACCCATATCATCAATATTAATCAAGCAGGACGTAGGGTTTCACCTCCATCAAGAGGGCCCGGACCTGGGTAAAACATCGTGTTCCCTGCCTCCTGTTACCATCCACCTTAGACGCACAGTTCGGGACCCCCTACCCGAGATCCGCCGGTTTTGACACCGACAAACACCAAGGAGGCCGTGACGGCGCTCAAACTTGCCTTCATGACCGCTATGGCGGCGCAGCCCGTCGACGCCGGTGCCCCCAAGGCCAAGGAGGCCGCAACAACCAAGAAGAAACAGTTGTTCACCCAAGACAAGGCAGAAACCAAGAAGGTGCAGGTCGACGAGGACGGCTCGTCAAGAGCCACCTTCACCATAGGTGCCGGCCTCAACCCCAGCCAAGAGGAAGCATTGGTGAAGTTCTTGCGCGCGAACAAGGATATATTCACATGGGAGCCTAATCAGCTGGTCGGGGTCCCGAGAGAGGTGATTCAGCACCACTTAAGGGTATGCCCCAATGTACGCCCTGTGAAGCAGCGAGCAAGGCGGCAGTCCACGAAGAAGCAGGCCTTCATCATCCAAGAGACCCGCAAGTTGGAGGCGGCAGGTTCCATTCATGAGGTTAGGTACACCGAATGGCTGGCGAACCCCGTCGTGGTGCCGAAGAAAGGCGGGAAGGAGCGAATGTGCATTGACTTCACCAACTTCAATAAGGTGTACCCCCAAGATCCATTCCCTCTCCCGCGCATCGACCAGATCGTCGACTCCACCGCCGAGTGTGACCTACTGTGCTTCCAGGATGCGTTCTATGGGTATCACCAAATCAAGATGGCGGTGGAAGATGTAGAGAAGACATCCTTCCTAACCCCGTGTGGTGTACTGCTACACCTATATGCCCTTCATACTATGCAACACGGATGCGACCTTTCAGCAGCTGATGCACATCGCTTTAGGGTGGTAGCTCGGGAGGAACACGGAGGCCTACGTCGATGACATTGTGGTGAAGTCTCGGGAGGCGAAAACCATGATCCAAGACCTAGAGGAGACCTTCAAAAGCCTGCGCCAGGGACCAAGGGAAGGAGTTGCTGGTTGACATACACGGCGGGGACTGCGTACACCACTCGTCGTCACGGACTCTTGTTGGCAAGGTGTTCCGCAGTGGATTCTACTGACCCACGGCACTCAACGACGCAGCTGAGCTGGTGAAGTCCTGCGAAGCTTGCCAGTTCCACGCCAAGCAGATCACTCGGCCAGCTCAGGGCCTCCAGACTATAGCGCTCACATGGTCGTTCGCGGTCTGGAGGCTGGATATCTTAGGCCCATTCCCTTGAGCACCAGGGGGCTACCGCTACCTCTACGTCGTCGTCGACAAGTTCACCAAGTGGGCGGAAGTGGAAGCCGTCTGCACCATCCCAGCTAGTTCCGCGGTTAAGTTCATCAAGGGCCTCGTGAGCCGTTTCGGGGTCCCAAACTACATCATCACCAACAACGGCTCGCAGTTCACCAGTAACCTCTTCAAAACATAATGTGCTAACCTTGGAACGCAGATCTGCTACGCTTCGGTGGCGTACCCCAGGAGCAATGGCCAGGCCGAACGCACCAACGCGTAGGTCCTGAGAGGCCTCAAAACCAGGACCTTCAAGAAGAAGCTCGAGGCATGCGGCAGGGGCTGGCACGACAAGCTCCACTCCGTGATGTGGTCCATCCGCACCACTGCCACTAAGCCAATGGGCGATACCCCGTTCTTCCTTGTCTACGGAGGTGAGGCGGTCCTCCCTCATGAGGTCAAGCATCGCTCCACACGGGTCCTGGCGTTTGATGAAACGCAGCAGGATGCCATGCGGGGGATGGACCTCATACTGGGGAAGGAAAATCACCACAAAGCTGCACTGAGGGTGGCAAGGTACCAGCAGGCACTACGGCGATACCACTGACGCAACATCCACTACAAGACGCTCGAGGCAGGCGACCTCGTCTTGAGGCGGGTCCTCTCCAGGGACGGGTTGCACAAGCTCTCACCCATGTGGGAGGGCCCATTCAGGGTCGTCCATATCTCCTTGCCTGGCGCCGCGCGCCTGGAGACACAGGACGGGGTGCCCATCCAGCACCTCCGGAAGTTCTACCCATCAAGCAAGGCCCAGTGCCTGTGAAGCAAGGTGCAGTGCCTGTGAAGCAAGGCCTAGTGCATGTGAAGAAAGGCCCAGTGCCTGTGAAGAAAGGCCCAGTGCCCATGAAGCAAGGCCCAGTGCCTGTGAAGAAAGGCCCAGTGTGTGTGAAGAAGGCCCGGTGCCTGTGAAGAATCGCCGCCCGTGACACTCTCACGTATTAATGAGTGGGGCTGTACACACCCCGTAGTCTTAAGAGTGCCGCCCTCGGGCCTCGGGGGCTCCCTCCCACGCCTAGTGGCAGCACTTAGCTCCGCGCTGGTGAGAAGACTTGAAGACTAGGCTAGGTGTCGGACGCGGCTTTTCATTTGCTTTCCGTAGTTGGCTCGCCTTCTCTTAATTGAAGTTTGCTTCTGATGTTCCTTGCTGATTTGGTTCCGTCACCTTTTGCCGCCTTTTCTGAATCCAGTTCGCTTTTGTTCTCTCTCTTGCATACCTCGCGAGGGGGCTAGGCAGGCGCCTTCGCAAGGGTTTCTTTCTCCTGTCTTGGTCCTTCTCTCTGCCTTCGGTCTGCTTTCTCGCGAGGCACCCTCATTCGAGCCGACAAGCCAGCACATCTCTCCTAATCCATGCCCCTCGAGTACCGTGATATGAAGCGCTGGGTCAAGGCTTGGGTGAACGATAAGTCTCCTAGCGAGCTTCATAACGAATTTTTTTTGCAGTTCCTGAGCAACCAGTAAGCCAAGACGGGCACGAGGAAACAAGTGCCTCGTGAAGAAGAGGCTGCCCCGAACGCGCCAGGCTAAGTTATCTCCGCACAAAATAACGACACAACACGGAAATAACAAGCATAGTGTAATGATTGAGGAACCACAGTTCGATACATGCCCATCCGGGCCCATACTGGTTTCATTTCGATGCAGGAAAGAAAAGAGGAACAAAACAAAAGTGGCGTTGTAGCGAACCACGGGGCAAGCCTCCAGCGATGTCCCGAGCTTAGCCGGATCCCTCCTCGCGCTTCATGGAGGCGTGGCGACGAGACGATCCACTACCACCTTCGAAGCGAGTGCGACGGCGTGGCGGCTGGTTGTAGCCGCCGATGCTGGAGCTTTTGCCAAGAGAAGAGCCACTATAGCTAGACAAGGCGCGGCCGGCAGGCTCGCCCTTGTCGCGGCCATCGCCGAGACCGAGCACCTCCTCACCGTCGTTCGTCTTAGGGCAGCACCCGGCGTGGCGACCATCTTCCCCAAACACCATCACGCAGAGGGTCGCATCATTGTCATACTTGAAATGGAGGGTGCACCGCCTGCCCAGGCCACGCGCGCGAGCGAACGTTTACCAACCGCGGGGCAGGGCTATGTTGCCCGCGGCGGAGACTTCAACCGTGACCCAGGAGGCCCTGCTGCAGCAGCTGTCTGCCTACAGCCAGAGCCCGCTTGGGCCAGAGGCCGGTAGCTCGTTGACGAAGAAGCGCGGAAGCTGAAGCCAGTTGCCGGCTGGATCCTCCGACCAGACAACGAACTCTGGCAGCACCTCTGCCGAGTGGAGGCATGGTCGGGGAGGCCACGCAACCATGGCACGTCTCACCTCATCGACGGGGCTGCCGCGACCAGAGCGACCCCCACCACGCGCAGCGGCGCCACCCCGGGAGCGGGGGCCACAGCGGGAGTCGTGGTGTGCTTGCGGGGGCGGCCGCGTCCCCGCTTGGGCGCCGGGGAGCCGGGCCCCTCGCAAGGGGCCTTTCCTTTCTCCGTGGCGGAGAACCTCTTCGACGACACCATTGGAGTCGGTGGTGGAGCAGATGAGGAAGAAGCAGGCGGAATGGGAAGAAGTGGGGGATAGGGGCTCCGCCCCTTCCTCATTTATAGCGGAAGAAGGGCAACCAGCGCCCCCCAAGATCACAGGTAATGATGGTTTTCCTTGCATGTCGCAGGGACTTGTCAAGTCGGGCAGTTGTCGAGGCAGCGTGGGGAAGCGAAGACGCCCACGTCCAATCAACCGCCATGCGTCAACCGAGGCCGCAGGCTTTTGGGGCCCGCGGCGCTCCGTGCTTGACCTTTGGCTTCGCCTCAAAGCCAAGCCCGAGCGCGTCTTGGGCCCGGGGGCTACCATCGGCGTTCTGGGAACGAGGGTCCCCAGATTTTCCTGCCTGCGGCCCACGGTGTGGCTGGGCTAGCAGGTATGTACGGCCCATATTCATTGACGAGGTATTCAAGACCCTCACGATGGGCCAAGCCTCGCGAGGCGGACGATGCAAGACCTCCTCAGGAGCGGCCTCGTCAGGCAGGCTCACGAGTGGCAGAGAGATCAAGGTAAGGCAAACCTTGCGAGGTCCTCATGACGTGAGCCATGATGATCAAGACCAGGCAGGCACAAGGCGGGCGCCAGCACGCACAGCGTCCTTGTTTCCTCTTTGGTGCCAAGGGGGCAAGCGCAAGCGCGGAGTACCGAGGCATCAAGGAAAGGTTTCCATATCGGTGCAACGAGACCAAGACCGGCAGGATGGCAAGATAGAGGTCACCATGGAGCCCAAGACGGCGTCACCACCAGAGCCTTTTGCTGGCGAAAACTACTTTTGTCAGGATAAGCTGTACTAGCTGTCCCCTTTTGAATTGGCCGTTGTTGACTCTCTTCCCGCTCAATATTTGGGGAGAGGACCAGGGCCTATATAAGAAGAATTAGCCACCACAGTAGGGGGGCGAGAGAAAACGAGAGAAAGAGAACGAAAACTCATTCAGAGGCATCTCACCGACACAAGTTCACCAAGCACAAGAACACCTCAACCTCAGGAGGCTATTCTTCCCCTTGTACTATTCATCATCAGCCCAAGAGGCAATCCACCACCACCGCACAGGAGTAGGGTATTACACCACAACGGTGGCCTGAACCAATATAAATCTTGTGTCTTTGTGTTGCAAGTTCGTCGAGTTCGTCCACGAGATCTTAGAGAGGTAGGGCGTGGATCGATAGGGAGAAAACCTTCGTGCGCACCCGAGTGTTCGAACCTCGAGGGTTTTGCCGGAACCCGTGATCCGACAGGGCAGCGCCGGCAGCGCCCTGCCCGGCCTCCTCTGCTCTCTATCATGAGCAAGCACGAGGGGAGGAAGAAGACGCGCGCCTGGCCCCTCCCCCTGCCCATGGACCCCACCGAGGCCTGTTTGCTGAAGTTTATTCACAGATTGGTCCCTGATCTTCAACTCCTCACAACTTTTCAACCGTAACTCCGATAGAGCCCCCTCCGAGAAAGAACCGTCCAATGTTTCATTCCGCGGCTTCACCGCACTTCTTCTCGGAGTCTCCATCACCACCAGGCAAGCCACAATAACCACTTGCATGATAGTCATGAAGTAGCCATGGTTTTCAACTTGAATATTTATTAAATGTTTGCTTGTTTAAAATATGGTTATCGTTGTATCATTAATGCATCTGGGTTAGTGCTTACTTGCTGGCTATGTTGTTATGCACCTGGTTATCATGCCCTGCTAGTTTCTAGTATTCCTTTCATATGCTTATGCTTTCTAGTAGTACATGTTGATGTTGGTGATGGTCTTCGCTGCATGACTGTCATCTGTCGCGAGTACCGTTGTTATGCATGTTCCATTGCATCCAGTTGGTTAAATGCTTGCATGATGGCATTGTTGATATGTTCTTGCATGATATTTGTTGTTGATGCTAGTGGTCATGCTATGTTTCTAAGAAGTATGTACTTGTGATGTTCATGCTAGTCATATACTATGCTCAGTTGGATATGATTCGTTGTGGATATGGTGGATAGTGATGTTGCACCCCGTGCTTATGTTGATATCATGCTCATGCATTGTAATTGCATCATGTTATTTTATCATGGCTCAGCATATTGCATTCAAGTTTAACCGGATTAAATTGAACTTGAACAACCGTTGGCTGAGTCATGGTGCCACCATATCGAGCTAACTAGTGCAACCATGCTTACCTTTATGGGAAGGTCCTAACTGGGTCTATTGTCGTGCCTCTCACCGGTGCCTTCAACGAGGAAAGGTTATGGGCGTGCAGTACCCTGGCCCGGTAAGCAGACATAACCTTGTGTGCTCGTTGTTGTTCTATCCGGATTGTCCCCATTTGGGGACATTTTGCCATGATGGTGGTTGTTTTGCCATGATGGTGGCAGTTGGTGCCTTTGGTAGGCACGGGGCCACCCATGACCTGGCCAGAGGGGAGTTGGTCGGAGTGGCCGGGAGAGTGTCATGGCAGTAGATCGGTTTTGTCGGAACGCCGTTGGTCCCCCCGAATGGGAGTGCGAGGACATGGGTTTCGTGGTGTGGGTATAGTGTACTAACCTCTACAGACTGTATATTAAATCTATCGATAGTTGTGCCCGCGGATAAGGGCCCAGTTCATGTCGGTCACACTGTTGGGTCAATAGTAATAATAATAACTTGCTTAATAACAACCCCGGTTCGATGATGAGATAAGTTGGTGCTGTGATCCGTGAATGATCACCGTTTGGTTACGAGGTAACCTGTTGATCCAAGAGTGGTTCCGTTTGTGATCCGTGAATGATCACCGTGGTATCAAGGATACCGAGTTGTTGGATATTCGTGATGTTGTGCGAGAATCGTGGGTAAAGATCAAGCTCCTTGTGGTCATTTAATGATTACTATGGTATTGTTTATACCAAGCTTGATTTGATCCTGAGATGATCGTGTGATGTCCGAGGTTGGTAAGTGATGCATGTGATGGTTACGAGGTAACCTAAGAAGAATAAATGGTGCATGTAGTGTCATCATGCTGCATGCTAGTATCATCAGATTTATATGTTCATGCCATGATCATATTGTTCTAGCAGTATTATGTTCATGTTGTTCATGCCATGCTATCCTAATGATCTCATGATAATTCCTGATTAACTTGTAATTGCCATGCTATTGTTTGTCTCTAATGCTTTTGGTTATTGTGAGCTTGCAAGTAGATTCAATGTACTGACCTAGCATGTCATGCCAGTTTGCAGGTCGTGCCTGGATTGCTTGCTTGTTTGGTGTTGTTCCTGTGTTCGCGAGCTAGGATAAACGTTCCAACCACAGTCCCTGTGGATTGGAGTTCATCATCGCTATTCGTTGTTCCGCTGTCAGTAGTTGTTCCGCTGCTTCGAGTTGTTATGCTGCTTGTAAAGATCAAGCATGGTTGTCGTAGTGACGCCGTGCCGATGTTATTCATTGTAATACCGGAACCCTTGTATTCATATTCGTGTTGTAATAAAGAGATGGTTTGTTCTATACTAAGAAGTGTCGTATTCCAGAAGACTTCACCTCGATCTCTGGGCTGGAATACGGGGCGTTCCGGTTTTCTCTGAGCCGGGGTGCCACATGCTTGGTATCAGAGCAGGTATGGCTATAGAGCGTCCTAGTCCGCTAGAACGTTAGAAAACAGTAGTATAGGGTCTGATTGTTGTCGTTGCTTGCTGCATTTGGTTGTTGCATTTATTTGCCACATATAGTCTTATTTCGGTTACCTTAACCCATGTTTCATGCGTAGATGGCAGTCAACTTCCATGAGTTCAGTGCCCTCCCCATAGCTCCCGGTATTGTTCTGATTGAGTTCAGTCCCACTCCGGCACCTCTCAGCTTTGCCGCCCTCCTTGGCGACATGTGGTGTAGCATTTATCCACTCGGAGATCCACCCCATTATCAAGTATTCCAGTTTTCTGCCAGAGGAAGAATTCAGGAGTATGTTGCTCATGTCCATCTGTCAGCCCCGATTCATGTCGGTAAGTGCACCTACAGTTTCCACAGTTGTTACGGCGCTACTCCTGAGCATGCCGTTCAACTTGCCGCAATGGCAGGACTCACCGGTCTTCGTCATCAAGAGAGCATGGTGCAAGAGAATCGTGCTCATCAATATTATCCCACCATCGTCGAGAATCCCAGGCGGATCCAGTTTCCGTCTATTAACCCTCAAGATGACCCGGCTATCCTCACCACGTCTAGTTACATGACAGTCAAGTGTCTACTTATTTCTGAGTTAGTCCGAGACGCCATTCGAACCAGGAGATTGCTTGGTGTAGCTATACCTCAGTCTCCGCTAGCTTCTCCAAATCTTTCGCCTCGTCCATCCAGAGTTTCAGAGTCAGCAGTTCCACTCGCTACTCCCTTAGCTTCCTCGTTAGTGCACGAGCGTTTTCTCAAGCGTAGGATGTAGTCCTTCGTGTAGTGCATGTGCATCTGTTGTAGTATCATGCTTGTGTGTGTCTGTGTGGAGCAGCTTTGTAGCTTGTTTGCTATGTGCTTTGTTGCAATAAATCATTTTCTCGTGCTTCTTTGCTTTGAATCCTTGGTGTTACCCCCCTTGTGGAAATTATTCCTCGACCGACACCGGATCAGAAGAAGCCGTAAGCAGTACAGATATACACCAAGAAATTCAGTTAAAAGCAATGAGGTTTTCAGCCGACAGCATTGTATTGCAGACATTCGTCCGGATACAAATTGTATTTTGATCAGACTTTCAGTAACAAGTACCCGTGAGAGATACACCTTATCGCAGCAAAGATTAAATCGGCAAAAGAATGAAATTGGATCAATAGTGCATTTCAAGTCAAAAGGTATGATCTATGAATAATGATTGAATCTGCCATAAGTCAAAATTAAAACATTGCAACACCCAGAAGTCAGTCCAAATACGCAATGAATTCAGCAAGGATAGTCAGACAATCCTTGTCATACAAATAATCAGCTGCCAGACTGACAAAAATATATATGTCATTCCATTCACCAAGAAAATTAGTTCCGTCCATCTCCACAATTTATTGACAAAGTGTACGAAGATAAGGTTCCCAGTCTGCATTGATAGGGTATGAATGGATTCCCATGCAAGATATTCAGCCTTCTCAATAAAATACTACAAAAGCTTCTGGCATAAGGTACCGAGTCTTCCCTAGCAAAATCTTTAAGGGGGAAGCTTATGAGGTACGGTACCTCGTTTTTCCTCAATAAGATATCCACCAAAGGCTTCAGGCACAAATCATCCAGTCTTCCTCAGCACGATACCCCGGTTGTTTCCGAATGCAAGCTACCCAGTCTTCTTCTGTACGACACTAATACAATACATTAAATTATGAATTGTCAGCATATGACAGTGTTTTCCAAGTGGAAGATCTGCGACAATTTGGTCTGAAACAAAAAATCAATCAGAACAAAGGTATGTGCCTCGAGAATCAAATATTTGTTCATTTAATGAGTATCCTGCCAAGTCCATGCAAGTCTCTCGCATAAGGAAGAATTCACGGAAAGACAACATTGGGGCAATAGTCTTGGCAGTGATTATAAAAATCAGCCCCGCAAGGTGATATTATTAACCCTGGCATTGTCCGACAGAATCAACAACAATATTGAGGTCTGTATAACCACACGTGGGCTGGATAAATATACCAAGGCTCAAGACTATGAAGCCAGTCAAGATAAGTTAGAAACTCCTGCAAGATGTCAGCATCTGTTAGCAAAATAGATATGATCCACATCACTGTTTTCAACCCATATATATATATATATATATATCAAGGAATCTGATGCCTGGATAGAAGAGACTCTTTGTTCCATGGGAAGATGTGTTCCCCCAACTCCGTGGAATATTCTCGGTACTCGATATGAGAATAACATTTCCAGTAAGGATCAATATCAAGAAGGACAAGTATGTCCGTAAAGATAATATTTCAGATGCTAGCTCGGCCAACAGATATGAAAGGAAATTTGAGTTAGTATAAACAGGAACATATGAGGTACGTCCTGTAGAATGTCAGATACGGCGAAGCAAACCACCCCAGATCAAGACAGTCAGTCAGATCCAATTCAGTGGAAATATTATAGGAGAATGAATAAAAGAAACCTGAGTTGGAAATGGTTTCTTCAAGTCAGAAAAAATATTTAACCCTGAGCAACCAAATCTCGAGAATGAGATTTCTTTAAGGGGGGAAGGTTTGTAACAGACTGGATTTTTGCCCTTTTCTTTTTTCCTTTGATTTCCTGTTTTGATTTGCTTTTCCGTGGCTATGTGGTTCTGAAACTTGGGAAGACCATGTCTTCCTAGGTTTTATAGTGGCTTGTCACCCTCATCATCATCCCAAGATCATGTCATTTCCATTCTTGACCTAACACAATATTCTTTTTTTGGGAACATTCCTTTTCTGATAAAGGAATAACCCTTAAAAGCCTAGGTTGTGAAGCAACCTATATTTCTGTCACTCCTAAAATTCTCAAATAATTTTCATAATTTTTTGGGTCGTATCTTCCTCAAATATGGCAAAATATATCATTGGCCATGTTTCCCATCATGCTCAATTAATTCCTTTCTTGTTCTGTCCTGAATGGCAGTTTGTGAAGCAAGTGCCATTTATCTTTGCCCAACTCAACCCGAACTTCTTGGACATATTTTCCTGTCCAAATAACGGCCTCATGCCAAAATTCAACTCAATTTTCCTAGTAAATATTCCTGAGCAAATTTTCAAAGTTCCTGTATGAGGGAAGTGATTGTGAAGGAAGTACAATATAGGCATATCCAAATGAGTTGCAATCTTTCAAGGTCCTTCGTATGATCAAATCATGACTCTCCACCAAATTTTAGCTCATGTAACTTATATATGTGAGCCCAGCTCCAAATCTTAGATTTTTTTTAGATTTTCAGTTTGTGAAGAAACTATATTTTATATTGCTTCAATTGAGCTGAAACTTTACCAGGACATGCTTCTACCTATATAAACTCCCTCCACCAAGTTTTAGCTCAATTAGTTAATCCAATTGCCTTGTGCAATTTTTCCAAGTTTTTTTCCGGAATGAAGCTTTGTGAAGCAAGTGCCACTTTGGTATTTACAAATGGCATAAAACTTTTACAGAAGCTTCATATCATCATATAACCCCTCTATGTCAAATTTAAGCTCATGACAATCAAGTATGTGAGTGTATCATCCAAATCACTAATTCTGGCCAGTTTTGCACTTTCTACAGCAACCCTCATCTAAACACCTCTTCTTAGTCTGATTTTTGGTGATCAAAATCACCTTAGTGTATGATCATCTCCAGACAAACTATTTACCACGTTACCAAGCTGGTTTAACCACAACAAGTTACAAGCACCTTCTTGTTGATTTACTTTGGAGCTAATTGCAAATCTCTTCTTTACCCTTGGACCGATTTATTTCTTCAATTGGACTAAGGGCACCAAGGTCCATTTACTGGACATGGTCGGCCATGCCAAAGCGCACCTCTTGCGCCAGTGTGCGTGGTGATCACGCTTGCGTCATAGCTGAACGCGTGCTCTGGCTTGTTCCGACCATTGTGCTCGTCTCCTCCCTCCTTGTCTCAACCTCAAACATTGTCCAGGAGCTCGCCCGTGCTCGACTGCATCGCCCTGCATCGGTGCCTCATCGTGGTTTGCATAAATGAGCCGCTAGCTCCATGCCCGTGCGATGCCCAGCCACTGACCTCCATTATAGCACTGCTCAAGCTCGCTCGTGAGCTCCAGAGCCCTCCTCTGCGCCTATATAAGGACCCCCGAACCCCTCCGCAGCTCATTCATCCCTCCCCCGCCTCATTTGCCCTCTGGAATCGCCCCATCTCATCGGAGTCTGTCGTTTTCCTCCATGGCCGCGTTGGCCTCGGCTTGACCCCGGCCACCACAACACTCCTCTCGCCTCCCTGACATGTCCACTGTGTTCCTCTCCTTCCGGCGGTCCTCCCCACCCCACTCGTTCGACGCCGGAGTGCCTCTGGCCGCGCCTCCCGGAGCTCGGTCGCCGCCTCCACCTCACGGCCTCCATTCCAACCAAGCCATCCGGTGCTCCTCTCTCCCTCCCGTTGCCACAAGAGCCTCCCCCTCGTCCCATTGAGCCGCCCCACCCCTTTTCCCCTCGCCGGAGTGTCCCCATCACCGGCGAACCTCGTCGCCGCCACCTCCCCTCCACCCCACTCCTCCCGGCGTCCATTTTCCTTCTGAACGGGTGTGGCATTCATCCCCGAGCCTGTCGGTGCCCTCGCCTCGGCCGGAGGTGGCGGGGCCAGCACCGGCAGCGCCCTGCCCGGCCTCCTCTACTCTCTATCATCAGCGAGCATGGGGGGAGGAAGAAGACGCACGCCTGGCCCCTCCCCCTGCATGTGGACCCCACCGAGGCCTATTTGGTGAAGTTTATTCACATATTGGTCCCTGATCTTCAAGTCCTCACAACTTTTCAACCGTAACTCCGATCGAGCCCCCTCCGAGAAAGAACCGTCCGACGTTTCGTTCCGCGGCTTCACCGCACTTCTTCTCGGAGTCTCTGTCATCCCCAGGCAAGCCACAATGCCCACTTGCATGATAGTCATGAAGTAGCCATGGTTTTCAACTTGAATATTTATTAAATTTTTGCTTGTTTAAAATATGGTTATCGTTGTTTCGGTAATGCTTCTGGGTTAGTGCTTACTTTCTAGCTATGTTGTTATGCACCTGGTTATCATGCCCTGCTAGTTGCTAGCATTCCTTTCATATGCTTATGCTTGCTAGTAGTACATGTTGATGTTGGTGATGGTCTTCGATGCATGACTATCGTCTGTCCCGAGTACCGTTGTTATGCATGTTCCATTGCATCCAGTTGGTTAAATGCTTGCATGAAGGCATTGTTGATATGTTCTTGCATGATATTTGTTGTTGATGCTAGTGGTCATGCTATGTTTCTGAGAAGTATGTACTTGTGATGTTCATGCTAGTCATATACTATGCTCAGTTGGATATGATTCATTGTGGATATGGTGGATAGTGATGTTGCACCCCATGCTTATGTTGATATCATGCTCATGCATTGTAATTGCATCATGTTATTTTATCATGGCTCAGCATATTGCACTCAAGTTTAACCGGATTAAATTGAACTTGAACAACTGTTGGCTGAGTCATGGTGCCACCATATCGAGCTAACCAGTGCAACCACGCTTACCTTCATGGGAAGGTCCTAACTGGGTCTATTGTCGTGCCTCTCGCCGGTGCCTCCAATGAGGGAAGGTTATGGGCGTGCGGTACCCTAGCCCGGTAAGCAGACATAACCTTGTGTGCCCATTGTTGTTCTATTCGGATTGTCCCCGTTTGGGACCATTTTGCCACGATGGTGGCCGTTTTGCCACGACGGTGGCCGTTGGTGCCTTTGGTAGGCACGGGGACACCCATGACCTAGCCAGAGGGGAGTTGGTCGGAGTGGCCGGGAGAGTGTCATGGTAGTAGATCGGTTTTGTGGGAATGTTGTTGGTCCACCCGAATGGGAGTGCGACGCCATGGGTTCCGTGGTGTGGGTACAGTGTACTAACCTCTGCAGAGTGTATATTAAATCTATCGATAGTCGTGCCCGCAGATAAGGGCCCAGTTCGTGTCGGTCACACTCTGGGTCAACAGTAATAATAATAACTTGCTTAATAACAACCCTAGTTCGATGATGAGATAAGTTGGTGCTGTGATCCGTGAATGATCACCGTTTGGTTACGAGGTAACCCGTTGAGCCAAGAGTGGTTCCGTTTGTGATCCGTGAATGATCACCGTGGTATCGAGGATACCGAGTTGTTGGATATTCGTGATGTTGTGCGAGAATCATGGGTAAAGATCAAGCTCCTTGTGGTCTTTTAATGATTACTACAGTATTGTTTATACCAAGCTTGATTTGATCCTGAGATGATCGTGTGTCGGAGGTTGGTAAGTGATGCATGTGATGGTTACGAGGTAACCCGAGCAGAATAAATGGTGCATGTAGTGTCATCATGTTGCATGCTAGTATCATCAGATTTATATGTTCATGTTGTTCATGCCATGTTATCTTGATGATCTCATGATAATTCCTGCTTAACCTGTAATTGCCATGCTGTTGTTTGTCTTGAATGCTTCTGGTTATTGTGAGCTTGCAAATACATTCAATGTACTGACCTGGCGTGTCATGCCAGTTTGCAGGTCGTGCCTAGATTGCTCGCTTGATTGGTGTTGTTCCTATGTTCGCGAGCTAGGATAAACGTTCCAGCCAGAGTCCCCGCGGATTGGAGTTCATCATCGTCGTTCGTTGTTCCGATGCTAGTAGTTGTTCCACTGCTTCGAGTTGTTATGATGCTTGTATAGAGCAAGCGTGGTTGGCGTAGTTTCGCCATGCCGATGTTATTCATTGTAATATCGAAACCCTTGGATTCATATTCGTGTTGTAATAGAGAGCTAGTTTGTTCTATACTAAGTAGTGTCGTATTCCAGAAGACTTCACCTCAATCTCTGGGCTGGAATACGGGAGTTCCGGTTTTATCTGAGTCGGGGTGCCACAACTTCTATGTGAATATGAACAAACATAAACCACTATGTTGTCTTCCTTGTCCAACGTCAACAATATTGGCATATAATATTTTGATGGGGGCTCACAATCACAAAAGATTCCATTATAGTGTATTTGCATGTGAAAATTCTCTTCCTTATACTAATTATTCGTGAATTGCTTGTATGACCAATATTGTGATTGTCAAGACTTAGGAGATTTCACTTTCTAAACCCAATGTGAAGCTACCACTAGGCATTAAATGATTTCAACTTCATGACATTCAATTTAATCAACAATTTACTCATAGGATATAAGTGAATCACAAGAGTAAATGACATAGAAAAGAGCTTTGTTGACGGGATGTGAATGCTGCTTACTTAGCCTCTTTGGCAACTATTTGAGGACTCTATTTTATTTAAAAACTTCCAGATCTAATTATATTATTAAAACATCAAGCAAAATGGAAATAAAATGACATTCTAAGAATATCACAACTCATGTGAAGAAGCAAAAACTTAGGCTCAACCGATACTAACCGATAAGTGTTGAAGAAGAAAGGTGGGATGCCTACCGTGGCATCCCCAAGCTTTAGATGCTTGAGACTTCTTAAAATATTAATTTGGGATGCCTTGGGCATACCCAAGCTTTAGCTTTTATGTCTCCTTAATTCCTTGTATATCACGGTTTTCCTAAATCTCAAAAACTTCATCCACACAAAACTCAACAAGAACTCGTGAGGTAAGTTAGTATAAACCAATGCAAAAGCCTTATCATTATCTACTGTAGCAAATCACTAAAATTATTATTCAACATTGCATACTAAATGCCTCTGTATACTTAATACTCCTATCCTCAAATAGAATCATTAAACAAGCAACATATGCAAACAATGCAAACATAACAACAATCTGCCAAAACAGTACAGTCTATAAAGAATGCAAGAGTATCAATACTTCCCTAACTCCAAACATTATGAAAATTTACCACATTGAAGAAAATTTATCAGATCTCGTTTTGAAAAAAGTTTTAGCATTTTATCACACACTGACTTTTCTAAGGAATTTTTGCGACCGCGGTAAACTTTCTGTTTTCAAACAGCAACATGTATACTTGCAAAATTAGCTTGGCAAAGGCTATCATTGCCACTTTTATTGAAATAAAAGATGCAAAACATTATTCTAAATAACATCAAGAAAATCCTAACAAAATAAATTGACGATCCAAGTAAAACTCATATCATGTGAGGAATGAAAACATAGCTCCAAGTGAGGTTACCGATAATGTTGGAGACGAAAGAGGGGATGCCTTCCGGGCATCCCCAAGCTTAGTTGCTTGGATCTTCCTTGAATATTTCCTTGGGGGTGACTTTGGCATCCCCAAGCTTAGGTTCTTGTCACCCCTTATTCCCCTCATATCGATATCTCACCCAAAACTTGAAAACTTCAATCACACAAAATTTAATGGAACTTTGTGAGATAGGTTAGTACGATAAAGAGCAAACCATTCCACTTTTGGTACTGCCAAAGACAAGATTCATAATTGTTCTCACACAATTCCTACTCTGTCATATCATTCCTAAGTTTATATTGAGCAATATAAGCCATAGAAACTAGAAAACGAGCAAACTATGCATTGAAAACAGAATCTGTCAAAAACAGAACAGTGTATAGTAATCTGTACTAAAACCATACTTCTGCTACTCCAAAAATTCTTAAATATTAGGACCACGTGATAAATTTGTATATTAATCTTCTGCAAAAATAATCAACTTAATAGCACTCTTCTGTTAAAAACTAGAACTATTTTCGTGAGCACAAAAGTTTCTGTTTTTCAGCAAGATCAAAGCAACTATCACCCAACAAGATCCTAAAGGCTTTACTTGGCATTTTATTGAAACAAAAGCAATAAAACATGATTACTACAGTAGAATAATCATGTGAACACACAAAAACAGTAGGCAAAAGTGTTGGGTTGTCTCCCAACAAGCGCTTTTCTTTTATGTCTTTTAAGCTAGGCATGATGATTTCAATGATGCTCGCATAAAAGTAAAGAATTGAAACATAAAGAGAGCATCATGAAGTATATGACTAGCACATTTAGGTCTAACCACTTCCTATGCATAGGGATTTTGTGAGAAAACAACTTATGGGAACAAGAATCAACTAGCATAGGGAGGCAACACAAGTGCTACTTCAAAGCAATCAACACATAGAGAAGAAACTTGATATTATTGAGATATGTAAGGGCATAAGTTCCTTCCTCATAATAATTTTCAGAGGCATCATGAATGAATTCAACAATATAACCATCACATACAACACTCTTTTCATGATGCACAAGCATAGAAGATTTATCACTCTTTATGGCATAGATGTCATCATAATAATTATCATAGATAGCAACTTCATTGTCATAATCAATTGAAACCTCTTCCAAAATAGTGGATGTATCACTAAATAAAGTCATGACCTCTCCAAATCCACTTTCATCAATATAGTAATAATATTCAACACCCTCCAAAATAGTGGTATCACTACTACCTAAAGTTGACACTCTTCCAAACCCACTTTCATCAATGTTATCATCATAAATAGAAGGCATGCTATCATCATAATAAATTTTCTTATTGAAGGTAGAAGGAATCAAAGGATAATATTCATTAAGCAAAGGATCCCCAAGCTTAGGACAAGCATTATTTCTAGCAAATAAATCTTCAAACATATCATACTCATCAAAGATAGCATCCCCAAGCTTGTGGTTTTGCATATCATCACAATCATTCTTATCAATAGCATGAATGGCACCAATAGTATAGCAAACATTATTACCATATATTCCTCCAAGCAAGTGCTAAAAATATTTCCAAGATTATAAGAAGTATTAATAACTTCCCAATCATAATCATCACAACAAGCAATAGAAATAAGAAAATCGTCATCAAGTGCATCATCTTCCACAATTATTTTTGATTCATTTTCATGAGGCACAACAATAGTAGGAGCAACATTATTTGGGAGAGATGCATTTTTAACTCTCTTCTTTCTTCTTTTCTTCTTCTTCACCACACCATGTGTGGGTTTAATTAATTCTTTCAAGCTTCTTGTTGAAGAGATTGATTGGATAGGAAGCTCCTCCTTATTACCCGATTCATCATAATAAACACTAGGAGGGTATTTGGAAACATTTTCCCTTTCATTAGTACTCTCTTCATATTCTATTTGTTTTCTTGTCTTTTAGATAGTTGGCAATATAAGGATTCTCAATGCAATTTACCATACAATACATATAAATTTCCTCTAGATGAAAATCAAGAAATCTCTTGGGATTTGGAAAACCCTTAGTTATATGTTTCATTTCTTCATACCCCAAAAGAAGACTAAGCTCTTTATGATGCTCAAGGGAAATCAAGTTATCACAATTTTTGGACACGATTTGATCATGAAACAATTTGCATTGGAGATTTAAATGACCATGTTCATTGCAAACTTCACAAGGATGGCAAAAAAAATTACATCTTTCAGCTCAATCATCTAGCCTCTCTTGCGACCTTTTTGTTTCTAAATATTTAAGCTTCTTACAAAATCTATCTTCCCTTTTTGCTGTGCAAAGGCACTCCCAATTCACTCTGCAAAAAGTGACATGCTTATAAGAAACATTTTTGTCATGACTTGTGCAATCATAATTAGAATTTTGGATATTAAAATAATTCACACTAAAAACATTGCACTCATCATTCAAATATTTTATGCCAACCATTTTATTGACTTATTCTTCTAACAATTGAGCACAATTTTCTGAACCATCATTTTCAAGAAAGATATTATAAAGATGATCAATAATATGATGCAACCTAAATTCCATTCTATGTAGTTTTCTTTTATAAATCAAACTAGTGATAAAACAAGAAACTAAAAGATTCAATTTCAAGATATAAAGATATACCTTCAAGCACTCACCTCCCCGGCAACGGCGCCAGAAAAGAGCTTGATCTCTACTACGCAACTTTATTATTGTAGACACATGTTGGGCCTCCAAGCGCAGAGTTTTGTAGGACAGTAGCAATTTTCCCTCAAGTGGATGACCTAAGGTTTATCAATCCGTGAGAGGTGTAGGATGAAGATGGTCTCTCTCAAACGACCTTGCAACCAAATACAATAAATCTCTTGTGTCCCCAACACACCCAATACAATGTCAAATTGTATAGGCGCACTAGTTCGGCGAAGAGATGGTGATAATAGTGTAATACGGATGGTAGAAATATATTTTTATAATCTGAATAAATAAAAACAGCAAGGTAGAAAATAGTAAACGGGCACAAAAAAGGTATTTCAATGCTTAAAAACAAGGCCTAGGGTCCGTACTTTCACCAGTGAAATCTCTCAACAATGCTAACATAGTTGGATCATATGATTATCCCTCAAAGTGCAACAAAGAATCACTCCCGAGTTCCTATTAGTGGAGAAAAAAGATAGGAATTGTTTGTAGGGTACAAGACTACCTCAAAGCTATTCTTTCTGTTTGATCTATTCAAGAGTTCATACTAAAATAACATAAAGCTATTGTTTCCGCTCGATCTATCCTAGAGTTCGTACTAGAATAACACCAAAGCAAAGTCATATTCATAATACTCAATCCACACAAAGAACTATAAAGAGACCCCAAATTTTCCATCGCGAAAAGATAATAAAAACATGCATCAACCCCTATGCATAGATTTCCCCAATATCACCGCAGGAATTCGCGAGTTGAATGCCATAACATATATCAAGTGCATCAATAAGATACCCCAATTGTCACCTCAAGTATTCATACCGCAAGACATATATCATGTGTTCTCATCACTGAATATTCAATCCGACAAGACAAAACTTCAAAGGGTGAAGATTCAATTCATCACAACAAGAGTATAGAGGGGAGAAACATCATATGATCCGACTATATTAACAAAGCTCATGATATAGATCACGAAAGAGAGAGAGATTAAACACATAGTTACTGTACAAACCCTAAGCCCCGAGGGTGGACTACTCCCTCCTCATCATGGTGGTCACCGGGATGATGAAGATGGCCACCGGAGACGATTCCCCCCTGCAGCAGGGTGATGTCTACTACACAACCTTCTTCTTGTAGACGTTGTTGGGCCTCCAAGTGCAGAGGTTTGTAAGACAGTAGCAAATTTCTCTCGAGTGGATGACCTAAGGTTTATCAATCCGTAGGAGGTGTAGGAGGAAGATGGTCTCTCTCAAGCAACCCTGTAACCAAATAACAAAGAGTCTCTTGTGTCCCCAACACACCCAATACAATGGTAAATTGTATAGGTGCACTAGTTCGGCGAAGAGATGATGATACAAGTGGTATATGGATGGTAGATAAAGGTTTTTGTAATCTGAAATTATAAAAACAGCAAGGTAACTAATGACAAAAGTGAGCACAAACGGTATTGCAATGCGTTGAAACAAGGCCTAGGGTTCATATTTTCACTAGTGTAAGTTCTCTCAACAATAATAACATAATTGGATCACATAACTATCCCTCAACATGCAACAAAGAGTCACTCCAAAGTCACTAATAGAGGAGAACAAACGAAGAGATTATGGTAGGGTACGAAACCACCTCAAAGTTATCCTTTCTGATCGATCTATTCAAGAGTCCGTAGTAAAATAACACGAAGCTATTCTTTCCGTTCGATCTATCATAGAGTTCGTATTAGAATAACACCTTAAGACACAAATCAACCAAAACCCTAATGTCACCTAGATACTCCAATGTCACCTCAAGTATCCGTGGGTATGATTATATGATATGCATCACACAATCTCAGATTCGTCTAATCAAAACAACACAAAGAACTTCAAAGAGTGCCCCAAAGATTCTACCGGAGAGTCAAGACGAAAACATGTGCCAACCCCTATGCATAGGTTCATGGGCAGAACCCGCAAGTTGATCACCAAAACATACATCAAGTGGATCAATAGAATACCCCATTGTCACCACGGGTATCCCACGCAAGACATACATCAAGTGTTCTCAAATCCTTAAAGAATCAATCCGATAAGATAACTTCTAAGGGAAAACTCAATCCATTACAAGAGAGTAGAGGGGGAGAAACATCATAAGATCCAACACTACAGGAATCAGCTACTTTGCCATCTGCCACGGCAAACGGCAAAGGCAGGAACGGCGGACGGCAAAGGTCTTTGCCGTCTACCGCGGACGGCAAAAGGCTCCGGCAAAGTAAGGATTGGCAAAGAGCTACTTTGCCGTCTGCTTTCGGTGGCTGGCGGTAAAGGGGCATTTGCCATCAGCAGTTGACGGCAAAGAAAGCAGACGGATGGCAAAGCCACTGGATAGGGTTAGCTCCGTTAGCCGCTAATGGGAGGCTTTGCCGTCAGCCTCCTACAATCAAAGACGGAAGAAGTTTGTTTGTTTATTAAAATAAATCAATAGTCCAAGTGCAGAGGCTATAAATCAACAGTCCATCCACACTTTGTTCCAACAATCGAAGACGAATGGACAAATTTCACAATACAAAATTACAATATTTACACAGAATACATCATCCATGAATGGACAAATTTCACAATATGAACACGACATTATCCATCCACACTTTGTTCCAAGAACGAACGGACTCCTTTGTGCCCGTGGTCGCCGGAGCAACTAGCAGTCGCGCCCTCTAACTTCTCCTCGAGGCCGGGGCTGGGGTTCGAGGCCGGCGGAGGCCAGCGGGGCTGACGGAGCTGGGGCCGATGGAGGCCGGCAGGGGAGACGGGGTGCGGAGGCTGCCGTGGTCGACGAGCGACGAGACGCAGAGGTAGGCGGGGGCGACAGGCGATGGGGCCGGGGCCGGCAGACGAGATGGCGGCCAACGAGGTGGTGGCGGGCGCCGGCGGGCCGATGGAGGCCGGGCGGGGCGACGAGCGAAGTGGCCGGGGCCGGCGGTTATGGGGAAAGTGGACGCGGCCGGCGGAAGAGTTGGTGGCCGGCGAGGCTGGATCCGGCGGGCGAGGTGTTGGCCGGCAAGGCCGGGGGTCAAGGCGGTGGCGGGCGGTGGCGGGCGCCGGCCGGCCGGTGTGCCGACTTGGATCGGGAGGGAGAGAAAGGAGAGAGAGATGTGGTGGGGTGAGGTGGGGATAAGGGACAGAGAGAGAGACGTGGTGGGGTGATGCTGCCCTCGGGGCGTGTGCATCGTGGGTGCGTGCGTGGGTGTGCGTCCGATGGGGTGTGGGTGCGGATGCCAAGTCATCGATCCGCATGATCAATCCGGGTGTTGTGCTTCTTCTTTGCCGGCTGCTATTTGTTCTTTGCTGTCTGCTGGCAGACAGCAAAGGTTGGACATTGCCGTCTGCTAGAAGACGGCAAACAAGTTAACCTAGCCACGTCGTGCCCCGTGGGGCCACTAGGCTCTTTGCCGTCTGCCTTTTCCCTCTTTGCCATCAGCTGGCAGACGGCAAATAGCCAGCTGATGGCAAACAGTCTCTTTGCCATCTGCCAGCTCTTTGTCGTCTGCTATCCCAAGGCAGACGGCAAAGAGCCTCTTTGCCATCAGCTGGCAGACGGCAAAGAGCTGGCAGATGGGAAAGTAGCATATTCCAGTAGTGCAACTATAATAGCAAAGCTCGTGATAGATCAAGATTGTACCACCTCAAGAACACGAGAGAGAGAGACCAAACACATAGCTACTGGTACATACCCTCAGCCCCGAGGGAGAACTACTCCCTCCTCGGCATGGAGAGCACCAGGATGATGAAGATGGCCACCGGAGAGGGATTCCCCCCTCCGGCAGGGTGCTGGAACGGGTCTAGATTGGTTTTTGGTGGCTACGGAGGCTTCTGGCAGCGGAACTCCCGATCCATTGTGCTCCCCAAAGTTTTTAGGGTATATGGGTATATATAGGAGGAAGAAGTACGTCGGTGGATCTCCGGGCTGTCCACGAGGCAGGGGGGCACGCCCAGGGGGTGGGCCTTTTTTTATTTGGCCTTTTTTGGGACAATACTCTATGAATGATGATCATCACACTTCTATTTATTTACAACTCAATGATTACAACTTGATGCTAGAACAAAGTATGACTCTATATGAATGCCTCCGTCGGCGTACTGGGATGTGCAATGACTCATGAGTGACATGTATGAAAGAATTATGAATGGTGGCTTTGCCACAAATACAATGTCAACTACATGATCATGCAAGCAATATGACAATGATGAAACGTGTCATAATAACGGAACAGTGTAAAGCTGCATGGCAATATATCTCGGAATGGCTATGGAAATGTCATAATAGGTAGGTATGGTGGCTGTTTTGAGGAAGGTATATGGTGGGTTTATGATACCGGCGAAAGGTGCGTGGTATTAGAGAGGCTAGCAATGGTGGAAGGGTGAGAGTGCGTATAATCCATGGGCTCAACATTAGTCATAAAGAACTCACATACTTATTGCAAAAATCTATTAGTTACCAAAGCAAAGTACTATGCGCATGCTCCTAGGGGGATAGATTGGTAGGAAAATACCATCGCTCGTCCCCGACCGCCACTCATAAGGAAGACAATCAATAAATAAATCATGCTCCGACTTCGTCACATAACGGTTCACCATACGTGCATGCTACGGGAATCAAAAACTTCAACACAAGTATTTCTCAAATTCACAACTACTCAACTAGCATGAATCTAATATCACCATATCCATATCTCAAAACAATTATCAAGTATCAAACTTCTCTTAGTATTCAATGCACTTCATACGAAAGTGAAAGTTTTTATTATATCCCTCTTGGATGCCCATCATATTAGGACTAAATTCATAACCAAAGCAAATTACCATGCTGTTTAGGACTCTCAAAATAATATAAGTGACACATGAGAATTCATCTATTTCTATAAAATAAAACCACCACCGTGCTCTAAAAGGATATAAGTGAAGCACTAGAGCAAATGACAAACTACTCCAAAAGATATAAGTGAAGATCAATGAGTAGTCGAATAATTATGCAACTATATGAAGACTCCCTAACATTTTAAAAAAATCAGATCTTGGTATTTTATTCAAACAGAAAGAAAAACTAAATAAAATAAAATGACGCTCCAAGCAAAACGCATATCATGTGGTAAATAAAAATATAGCTCCAAGTAAAGTTACCGATGAACGAAGACAAAAGAGGGGATGCCTTCCGGGGCATCCCCAAGCTTAGGATTTTGGTTGTCCTTGAATATTACCTTGGGGTGCCTTGGGAATCCCCAAGCTTAGGCTCTTGCCACTCTTTATTCCATAGTCCATCAAATCTTTACCCAAAACTTGAAAACTTCACAACACAAAACTTAACAGAAAACTCGTAAGCTCCGTTAGTATAAGAAAATAAATCACCACTTACGTACTGTTGTGAACTCATTCTAAATTAATATTGGTGTAATATCTAATGTATTACAACTTCTCTATGGTTCATACCCTCCGATACTACTCATAGATTCATCAAAATAAGCAAACAACACATAGAAAACAGAATCTGTCAAAAACAGAACAGTCTGTAGTAATCTGTAGGATTCGAATACTTCTGTAACTCCAAAAATCCGGAGAAATTAGGAAGTCCTAGGAAATTTGTTTAATGATCTATTGCATTTGGAATTGGTATTTTATCGCTCTCTGGTAAAAAACGAAAATTATTCTCGTGAGCGCATACTTTCTGTTTTTTACAGCAAGATCAAATAACAATCACCCAAGAAGGTCCTAAAGGCTTTACTTGGCACAAAAACTAATTAAAACATAAAACCACATCTAAACATAGGCTAGATGAATTATTTATTACTAAACAGGAATAAAAAGCAAGGAACAAAAATAAAATTGGGTTGCCTCCCAACAAGCGCTAACGTTTAACGCCCCTAGCTAGGCATGATTATTTCAATGATGCTCACATAAAGGATAAGAATTGTAACATAAAGAGAGCATCATGAAGAATATGACTAGCACATTTAAGCCTAACCCACTTCCTATACATAGGGATTTTGTGAGCAAACAATTTATGAGAACAATAATAAACTAGCATAGGAAAGCAAAACAAGCATAACTTAAAGATTTTAAGTGCATAGAGAGGAAACTTGATATTATTGCAATTTCTACAAGCATATGTTCCTCCCTCATAATAATTTTCAGTAGCATGATGAATGAATCCAACAATATACCCAACACCTAAATCATTATTTTCATGTTCTACAAGCATAGAAATTTTATTACTCTCCACACAAGCAAAATACTTCTCATGAATAATAGTGGGAGCAAACTCAACAAAATAAATATCATGTGAGGCATAATCCAATTGAAAGTTAAAATCATGATGACAAGTTTCATGGATATCATTATTCTTTATAGCATACATGTCATCACAATAATCATCATAGGTAGCAACTTTGTTCTCATAATCAATTGGAACCTCTTCCAAAATAGTGGAATCATTACTAAATAAAGTCATTACCTCTCCAAATCCACTTTCATCAATATAACCATCATAAATAGGAGGCATGCTATCATCATAATAAATTTGCTCATCAAAACTTGGGGGACAAAAAATATCATCTTCATCAAACATAGCATCCCCAAGCTTGTTTCTTTGCATATCATTAGCATCATCGATATTCAAGGAATTCATACTAACAACATTGCAATCATGCTCATCATACAAAGCTTTAGTGCCAAACATTCTAATGCATTCTTCTTCTAGCACTTGAGAACAATTTTCCTTTCAATCATTCTCACGAAAGATATTAAAAAGATGAAGCGTATGAGACAAACTCAATTCCATTTTTTGTAGTTTTCTTTTATAAACTAAACTAGTGATAAAACAAGAAACAAAAAGATTTGATTGCAAGATCTGAAGATATACCTTCAAGCGCTAACCTCCCCGGCAATGGCACCAGAAAAGAGCTTGATGTCTACTACACAACCTTCTTCTTGTAGACATTGTTGGGCCTCCAAGTGCAGAGGTTTGTAGGACAGTAGCAAATTTCCCTCAAGTGGATGACCTAAGGTTTATCAATCCGTAGGAGGCATAGGATGAAGATGGTCTCTCTCAAGCAACCCTGCAACCAAATAACAAAGAGTCTCTTGTGTCCCCAACACACCCAATACAATGGTAAATTGTATAGGTGCACTAGTTCGGCGAAGAGATGGTGATACAAGTGGTATATGGATGGTAGATAAAGGTTTTTGTAATCTGAAAAATATAAAAACAGCAAGGTAACTAATGATAAAAGTGAGCACGAACGGTATTGCAATGTGTTGAAACAAGGCCTAGGGTTCATATTTTCACTAGTGCAAGTTCTCTCAACAATAATAACATAATTGGATCACATAACTATCCCTCAACATGCAACAAAGAGTCACTCCAAAGTCACTAATAGCGGAGAACAAACGAAGAGATTATGGTAGGGTACGAAACCACCTCAAAGTTATCCTGTCTGATCGATCTATTCAAGAGTCCGTAGTAAAATAACACGTAGCTATTCTTTCCGTTCAATCTATCATAGACTTCGTACTAGAATAACACCTTAAGACACAAATCAACCAAAACCCTAATGTCACCTAGATACTCCAATGTCACCTCAAGTATCGGTGGGTATGATTATATGATATGCATCACACAATCTCAGATTCGTCTATTCAAAACAACACAAAGAACTTCAAAGAGTGCCCCAAAGATTCTACCGGAGAGTCAAGACAAAAACGTGTGCCAACCCCTATGCATAGGTTCATGGGCGGAACCCGCAAGTTGATCACCGAAACATACATCAAGTGGATCAATAGAATAACACCATTGTCACCACGGGTATCCCACGCAAGACATACATCAAGTGTTCTCAAATCCTTAAAGACTCAATCCGATAAGATAACTTCAAAGGGAAAACTAAATCCATTACAAGAGAGTAGAGCAGGAGAAACATCATAAGATCCATCTATAATAGCAAAGCTCGCGATACATCAAGATTGTACCACCTCAAGAACACGAGAGAGAGAGAGAGATCAAACACATAGCTACTGGTACATACCCTCAGCCCCAAGGGAGAACTACTCCCTCCTCATCATGGAGAGCACCAGGATGATGAAGATGGCCATCGTAGAGGGATTCCCCCCTCCGGCAGGGTGCCGGAACGGGTCTAGATTGGTTTTCGGTGGCTACGGAGGCTTCTGGCGGCGGAACTCTCGATCTATTGTGCTCCCGAAGTTTTTAGGGTATATGGGTATATATAGGAGGAAGAAGTACGTCGGTGGATCTCCGGGCTGTCCACGAGGCAGGGGGCACGCCCAGGGGGTGGGCATGCCCCCCACCCTCGTGGGTAGCCCGGGACTCTTCTGGTCCATCTCAGATACTGGCAATAAGTTTCGTGAAGTTTCAGGTCAATTGGACTCCGTTTGATTTTCCTTTTCTACTATACTCTAAAACAAGGAAAAAACAGAAACTGGCACTGGGCTCTAGGTTAATAGGTTAGTCCCAAAAATCATATAAAATAGCATATTAATGCATATAAACATCCAAGGTTGATAATATAATAGCATGGAACAATCAAAAATTATAGATACATTGGAGACGTATCATAGGGTGCCGGGATGGGTCTAGATTGGTTTTCAATGGATACAGAGCCCTGTGGCGGCAGAACTTCTCATCTAGGTTAACCTCGAAGGGTTTCGGAATATTTGTGAATTTATAGTGCAAAGAAGGCATGCGGGAGGCCACCAAGGTGGGCACAACCCACCTGGACGCGCCAGGGGGGCCTGGCGCGCCCTGGTGGGTTGTGCCCCCCTCGGGGCACCCCCCAGGTGCAGCTCTAGCCCATTGGGTTCCTTCTGGTCCATAAAAAATCCACAAAAAGTTTCGCGGTTTGGTCTCCGTTTGCTATTGATTTCCCATGATGTAAAAAAAGAAGCAAAAAATAGCAACTGGCACTTGGCACTGGGTCAATAGGTTAGTCCCAAAAATGATATAAAGTTGCTATAAAATGATTGTAAAACATCCGAGAATAATAATATATTGGCATGAATACTTCATAAATTATAGATACGTTGGAGACGTATCAACGACAACGGGAATAACATATGTTGTTATGCGGTTTGACCGATAAAGATCTTCATAGAATATGTAGGAGCCAATATGAGCATCCAGGTTCCGCTATTGGTTATTGACCGGAGATGTGTCTCGGTCATGCCTACATAGTTATCGAACCCGTATGGTCCGCACGCTTAACGTTCGATGACGATTTGTATTATGAGTTATGTGTTTTGGTGACCGAAGTTTATTCAGAGTCCCGGATGAGATCACGGACATGATGAGGAGTCTCGAAATGGCCGATAGGTAGAGATTGATATACTGGAAGGTTATATACGGACACCGGAATGGTTCCAAAGAAGATCGGGGATTTTTTGGAGTACCGGGAGGTTGCCGGAACCCACCGAGAAAGTTATTGGGCCTAATGGGAGATAGTGGAGGAGAGGAGGTGCGCGCCCCCCTTGCCCCAATCCGAATTGGAGAAGGGGAGGGGGCGCGACCCCCCTCTTTCATTCTCCCTCTCTCTCCCTTCCCCTTTCCCCTTCTCCATTGGAAGGAAAGGGGGTGCGAATCCTACTAGGAACAGAGTCCTAGTGGGACTCCCCCCCCAGGGCGCGCCCCCCTTGGGCCGGCCTCCTCCTCCCTCCCTCCTTTATATACGTGGGCAGGGGGCACCCCAAAGCACAACAGTTGTTTCTTAGCCGTATGCGGTACCCCCTCCACATTTTACCACCTCAGTCATATTGTTGTAGTGCTTAGGCGAAGCCCTGCGTGGATCACATCACCAACACTGTCAACAAGCCATCATGCTGACGGAACTCTCCCTCAACCCTCTACTGGATCAAGAGCTCGAGGGACGTCATCGTGCTGAACGTTTGCTGAACACGAAGGTGCTGTGTGTTCGGTACATGGATCGGTTGGATCATGAAGACGTTCGACTACATCAACTGCGTTAATAAATGCTCCCGCTTTTGGTCTAACGAGGGTACGTGCAGACACTCTCCCCTCTCGTTGTTATGCATCTCCTAGATAGATCTTGCGTGTTCGTAGGAATTTTGTTGAATTACTATGTTCCCCAACAGTGGCATCAGAGCCAGGTCTATGTGTATATGATATATTCATGAGTAGAACACAAAGAGTTGTGGGCGATAATAGTCATAATGCTTACCACCAACGTCTTACTTTGATTCGGCGGTATTGTTGGATGAAGAGGCCCGGACCGACATTACATGACTGCGTTCATGAGACTGGTTCTACCGACGTGCTTTGCACACAGGTGGCTGGCGGTTGTCTGTTTCTCCAACTTTAGTTGAATCGACTTTGACTATGGCCGGCCCTTGTTGAAGGTTAAAACAGCACACTTGACGAAAAATCGTTGTGGTTTTGATGCGTAGGTAAGAACGATTCTTGCTAGAAGCCCGTAGCAGCCACGTAAAACTTGCAACAACAAAGTAGAGGACGTCTAACTTGTTTTTGCAGGGCATGTTGTGATGTGATATGGTCAAGACGTGATGAGATATGAATTGTTGTATGAGATGATCATGTTTTGTAAAAGTTATCGGAAATTGGCAAGAGCCTTATGGTTGTCGCTTTATTGTATGAAATGCAATCGCCATGTAATTGCTTTACTTTATCACTAAGCGGTAGCGATAGTCGTAGAAGCAATAGTTGGCGAGACGACAAAGATGCTACGATGGAGATCAAGGTGTCAAGCCAGTGACGATGGAGATCATGACGGTGCTTTAGTGATGGAGATCAAAGGCACAAGATGATGATGGCCATATCATGTCACAAATTTTGATTGCATGTGATGTTTATCCTTTATGCATATTATTTTGCTTAGTACGGTGGTAGCATTATAAGATGATCCCTCACTAAATTTCATGGTATAAGTGTTCTCCCTAAGTATGCACCGTTGCTACAGTTCGTCGTGCCGAGACACCACGTGATGATCGGGTGTGATAAGCTCTACGTTCACATACAACGGGTGCAAGCAAGTTTTGCACGTGTAGAATACTCGAGTTAAACTTGATGAGCCTAGCATATGCATATATGGCCTCGGAACACTGAGACCGAAAGGTCGAACGTGAATCATATAGTAGATATGATCAAGATAGTGATGTTCACGATTGAAAACTACTCCATCTCACATGATGATCAGACATGGTTTAGTTGATATGGATCATGTGATCATTTAGATGACTAGAGGGATGTCTATCTAAGTGGGAGTTCTTAAGTAATATGATTAGTTGAACTTTAATTTATCATGATCTTAGTACGTGATAGTATTTGCATATCTATGTTCTTGTAGATCAATGGCCCATGCTACCGTTCCCTTGAATTTTAATGCATTCCTAGAGAAAGCTAAGTTGAAAGATGATGGTAGCAACTACATGGACTGGGTCCGTAACTTGAGTATTATCCTCATTGCTGCACAGAAGAATTACGTCCTGGAAGCACCGCTAGGTGCAAGACCCGCTGTAGGAGAAACTCCGGACGTTATGAACGTATGGCAGAGCAAAGCTGATGACTACTCGATAGTTCAGTGTGCCATGCTTCACAGCTTAGAATTGGGACTTCAAAGACGTTTTGAACGTCATGGAGCATATGAGATGTTCCAGGAGTTGAAGTTAATATTTCAATCAAATGCCCGAGTTGAGAGATATGAAGTCTCCAACAAGTTCTACAACTGCAAAATGGAGGAGAATAGTTCTATCAGTGAACACATACTCAGAATGTCTAGGTATCATAACCACTTGACTCAGCTAGGAGTTAAATCTTCCTATGATCGTGTCATTGACAGAGTTCTTCAATCAGTGTCACCAAGCTATAATGGCTTCGTGATGAACTATAATATGCAAGGGATGGAAAAGACAATTCCTGAGCTCTTCGCGATGCTAAAGGCCGCGGAGGTAGAAATCAAGAAGGAGCATCAAGTGCTGATGGTGAATAAGACCACTAGTTTCAAGAAAAAGGGCAAAGGGAAGAAGGGGAACTTCAATAAGAACAGCAAGCCAGTTGCTGCTCAAGGGAAGAAACCCAAGTCTGGACCTAAGCCTGAGTGCTTCTACTACAAAGGGACTGGTCACTAGAAGTGGAACTGTCCAAGTATTTGGCAGATAAGAAGGATGGCAAAGTGAAAGGTATATTTGATATACATGTTATTGATGTGTACCTTACTAATGCTCGTAGTAGCGCCTGGGTATTTGATACTGGCTCTGTTGCTCATATTTGCAACTCGAAACAGAGGCTATGGATTAAACGAAGATTGGCTAAGGACGAGGTGACGATGCGCGTGGGAAATGGTTCCAAAGTCGATGTGATCGCCGTCGGCACGCTACCTCTACATCTACTTTCAGGATTAGTTTTAGATCTAAATAATTTTTATTTGGTGCCAACGTTGAGCATGAACATTATATCTGGATCTTGTTTAATGCGAGATTGTTATTCATTTAAATCAGAGAATAATGGTTGTTCTATTTATATGAGTAATATCTTTTATGGTCATGCACCCTTGAAGAGTGGTCTATTTGTGTTAAATCTCGATAGTAGTGATACACATATTCATAATGTTGTAGCCAAAAGATGCAGAGTTGATAATGATAGTGCAACTTACTTGTGGCACTGTCGTTTGGGTCATATTGGTGTAAAGCGCATGAAGAAACTCCATACTGATAGACTTTTGGAATCACTTGATTATGAATCACTTGGTACTTGTGAACCATGCCTCATGGGTAAGATGACTAAAACATCGTTCTCCGAAACAATGGAGCGAGCAACTGACTTGTTGGAAATCATACATACTGATGTATGTGGTCCGTTGAATATTGAGGCTCACGGCGGGTATTGTTATTTTCTCACCTTCACAGATGATTTGAGCAGATATGGGTATATCTACTTAATGAAACATAAGTCTGAAACATTTGAAAAGTTCAAAGAATTTCAGAGTGAAGTGGAAAATCATTGTAACAAGAAAATAAAGTTTCTACGATCTGATCGTGGAGGAGAATATTTGAGTTACGAGTTTGATCTACATTTGAAACAATGTGGAATAGATTCGCAACTCATGCCACCCAGAACACCACAGCGTAATGGTGTGTCCGAATGTTGTAATCGTACTTTACTAGATATGGTGCGATCTATGATGTCTCTTACTGATTTACTGCTATCGTTTTGGGGTTATGCTCTAGAGACTGCTGCATTCATGTTAAATAGGGCACCATCAAAATCCGTTGAGACGACACCTTATGAACTGTGGTTTGGCAAGAAACCAAAGTTGTCGTTTCTTAAAGTTTGGGGCTGCGATGCTTATGTGAAAAAGCTTCAACCTGATAAGCTCGAACCCAAATTGGAGAAATTTATCTTCATAGGATACCCAAAGGAGACTGTTGGGTACACCTTCT
Source organism: Triticum dicoccoides (assembly GCF_002162155.2). Taxonomy (NCBI): domain Eukaryota; kingdom Viridiplantae; phylum Streptophyta; class Magnoliopsida; order Poales; family Poaceae; genus Triticum; species Triticum dicoccoides. The sequence goes on from NC_041388.1 coordinate 90,639,430, forward strand.
ATCACAGATCCGAAGGCAAGACATTTGTTGCTAAGACTGGATCCTTTCTATAGAAGGAGTTTCTCTCGAAAGAAGTGAGTGGGAGGAAAGTAGAACTTGATGAGGTAATTGTACCTTCTCCCTTATTGGAGAGTAGTTCATCACAGAAATCAGTTCCAGTGATTCCTAAACCATTCAGTGAGGAAGCGAATGATGATGATCATGAAACTTCAGATCAAGTTACTACCGAACCTGTAGGTCAACCAGAGTACGATATGCACTAGAGTGGTACGGTAATCCTATTCTGGAGGTCATGTTACTTGACCATGACAAACCTACGAACTATGAGGAAGCGATGATGAGCCCAGATTCTGTGAAATGGCTTGAGGCCATGAAATCTGAGATGGGATCCATGTATGAGAACAAACTGTGGACTTTGGTTGACTTGCCCGATGATTGGCAAGCAATAGAGAATATATGGATCTTCAAGAAGAAGATTGACCCTGACAGTAATGTTACTGTCTACAAAGATCGACTTGTCGCGAAAGGTTTTCGACAACTTCAAGGAGTTGACTATGACGAGACCTTCTCACCCGTAGTGATGCTTAAGTCTGTCTGAATCATGTTAGCAATTACCGCATTTTATGATTTTGCAATTTGGTAAATGGATGTCAAAACTGCATTCCTTAATGGATATCTTAAAGAAGAGTTGTATATGATGCAACCAGAAGGTTTTGTCGATCCTAAAGGTTCTAACAAAGTGTGCAAGCTCCAGCGATCCATTTATGGACTGGTGCAAGCCTCTCGGAGTTGGAATATACGCTTCGATAGTGTGATCAAAGCATATGATTTTATACAGACTTTTGGAGAAGCCTGTATTTACAAGAAAGTGAGTGGAGCTCTGTAGCATTTCTAATATTATATGTGGATGACATATTGTTGATTGGAAATAATACAGAATTTCTGGATAGCATAAAAGGATACTTAAATAAGAATTTTTCATTGAAAGACCTCGGTGAAACTGCTTATATATTGAGCATCAAGATCTATAGAGATAGATCAAGACACTTAATTGGACTTTCACAAAGCACATACCTTGATAAAGTTTTGAAGAAGTTCAAAATGGATCAGTCAAAGAAAGGGTTCTTGCCTGTATTACAAGGTGTGAAGTTGAGTCAGACTCATATGCCCGACCACTGTAGAAGATAGAGAGAAAATGAGAGTCATTCCCTATGCCTCACCCATAGGTTCTATCATGTATGCAATGTTGTGTACCAGACCTGATGTGTGTCTTGTTATAAGTTTAGCAGGGAGGTACCAAAGTAATCCAGGAGTGGATCACTGGACAACGGTCAAGAACATCTTGAAATACCTGAAAAGGACTAAGGATATATTTCTCGTTTATGGAGGTGAAAATTACGTCGATGCAAGCTTTGACACTGATCCAGATGACTCTAAGTCACAAACCAGATAGGTATTTATATTGAATGGTGGAGCTGTCAGTTGGTGCAGATCCAAGCAGAGCATCGTGGCGGGATCTACGTGTGAAGCGGAGTACATACCTGCTTCGGAAGAAGCAAATGAGGGAGTCTGGATGAAGGAATTCATATCTGATCTAGGTGTAATACCTAGTGCATCGGGTCCAATGAAAATCTTTTGTGACAATACTGAAGCAATTGCCTTGGCGAAGGAATCCAGATTTCACAAGAGAACCAAACACATCAAGAGACGCTTCAATTCCATCCGCGATCAAGTCAAGGAGGGAGACAAAGAGATTTGCAAGATACATATGGATGTGAATGTTGTAGACCCGCTGACTAAGCCTCTCTCACGAGCAAAACATGATCAACACCAAGACTCCATGGGTGTTAGAATCATTACTATGTAATCTAGATTATTGGCTCTAGTGCAAGTGGGAGACCGACGGAAATATGCCCCAGAGGCAATAATAAAGTTGTTATTTATATTTCCTTATTTCATGATAAATGTTTATTATTCATGCTAGAATTGTATTAGCTGGAAACTTAGTACATGTGTGGATACATAGACAAAAAGAGTGCCCCTAGTATGCCTCTACTTGACTAGCTCGTTAATCAAAGATGGTTGTGTTTCCTGACCATAGACATGTGTTGTCATTTAATGAACAGGATCACATCATTAGATAATGATGTGATGGACAAGACCCATCTGTTAGCTTAGCATAATGATTGTTTAGTTTTATTGCTATTGCTTTCTTCATGACTTATACATGTTCCTCTGACTATGAGATTATGCAACTTCCGAATGCCGGAGGAACACTTTGTGTGCTATCAAACATCGCAACGTAACTGGGTGATTATAAAGATGCTCTACAGGTGTCTCCGATAGTGTTTGTTGAGTTGGCATAGATCAAGATTAGGATTTGTCACTCCGAGTATCGAAGAGGTATCTCTGGGTCCTCTCGGTAATGCACATCACTATAAGCCTTGCAAGCAATGTAACTAATGAGTTAGTTACAGGATGATGCATTACGGAACGAGTAAAGAGACTTGTCGGTAACGAGATTGAACTAGGTATGATGATACCGACGAACGAATCTCGGGCAAGTAACATATTGATGACAAAGGGAATAATGTTTGTTGTTATGCGGTTTGATCGATAAAGATCTTCGTAGAATATGTAGGAGCCAATATGAGCATCCAGGTTCTGCTATTGGTTATTGACCGGAGATGTGTCTCGGTCATGTCTACATAGTTCTCGAACCCGTTGGGTCCGCACGCTTAACATTCGATGACGATTTGTATTATGAGTTATGTGTTTTGGTGACCAAAGTTTGTTCGGAGCCCCGGGTGAGATCACGGACATGACGAGGAGTCTCAAAATGGTCGAGAGGTAAAGATTGATATATTGGAAGGTTATATACGGACACCGGAATGGTTCCGATAAGGTTCGGGGATTTTTCGGAGTACCGGGAGGCTACCGGAACCCCCTGGGAAAGTTAATGGTCCCAATGGGCCATAGTGGAGGAGAGGAGCCAGGCCACGGGAGGAGGTGCGCGCCCCCTTACCCCAATATGAATTGGACAAGGGGAGGGGCGCCCCCCCCCCCTCTTTCCTTCTCCCTCTCTCTCACTTCCCCTTTCCCCCTCTCCATTGGAAGGAAAGGGGGCGAATCCTACTAGGAACAGAGTCCTAGTAGGACTCCCCCCATGGCGCGCCCCCCTTGGGCCGGCCTCCTCCTCCCTCCCTCCTTTATATACGTGGGTAGGGGGCACCCCAAAGCACAATACACTACTAGGAAAACCCTTACCAGTAGCGCTGTTTTTTTGCTATTAGTAGTGTGGGCAGGCGCGCTACTGCTACGACGCTACAGCTATTTTTTAGCAGTAGCGCCTGTTTGGCCCAGCGCTACTGGTATCTAAAGCTAGCTGTAGCGTGCTTCCCCCCAACGCTACTGATAGTTATCTACAGCATGGGGAAGTAGCCAGCGCTACTGTTACTTGAGTGCTACTCATAATCTTTACCCCCACACCACTGCTAACTTTTGTATATATTTTTTGTGTTTTGGCTTTATACACAATTAAACAGATCCACCGTTTATACAATAACATGCATATTCATTGAAAAGAAAGTGAGTCATCGGTGAGCCAAAGTTATTAGAAGTCTCGACATGTCTCAAGTATCTCATCATCATCAATCATGGTCGAACACATGTCTCGAAATAGCATTACAAGTCATTACAAGTTCTCAATACATGCAACTACATGGTCACATACTCATGTCTCATCATCTATGTAGACTATGATATGACCGCATAGAAGATAAGAGCGATCACGATGATTAAAAGCGGTATTATGTAGTAGTTTTTGCAGCGGCGCTGGTTCTGAATCCCCTGTTGTGCTATGAATCTCAAGTAACTAGCTCCGGCTTCCGCTCTGCTATGAAACCCTTTCTGGCTTCCGCCGGAGAAGCCAGAGACTTGGGCCTGACACTCTGGCCAATCATCATACACACCCGGAACATGCCCTATATACACGGCATACCACTTCCTCGCCATCATTGATCTATATACCTGTCAGAGATGCACATATATGTATGAAATAGAAGAACATATATAGTAAACATAGTTAACAAATTTCATCGTACCGAAAGTAATTAACTAGAGCGCAGCACCATACATCTAATAGTTTCGTCGTACTGAGAGATTCGAAGTTTCGTTGTACAGAAAGTAACAATTAACTAAACAGATAAATTGTTTTTAAGCTATGCACTCTTCCCATCTATCCATATCCAAAAGGGTGGAACCAAGCTTAGTGAAAGGGGTCATGTCCTGACGCTGTAGGGCAATGCGGGTTCGGACGTCAGCTCGCGATATTGGGCCACCGTAGAACATCTCATTCTCTTCGAGGAGATCTTTCATGATGATGGACGCAATTTCCTGCTGGATCCGGTAGAAATCATTTCAAAGTGGATTATTCGACACGGCTCCAAAGGCTTCGGCCCATCTCTGGATATGGGTATCGGATTAAGATTTCATGCAAAGTGATTGCACATCCCTTCTGTACTCCATCATTAGATGGATGATGTAGAATCCATCATTCTCACTTCTTGCCGGTTGCTGCATGCAACAGAAGTCAGTCTTGTGGCCGAAACAAAGCCCGGCCTTATTTGTTTTTTTGCATTGGATGTAGCCACCCCGCATGTTGAAGCCCAGCATAGCTCTGTCCAGAAAATACTTTATGTGTGTGTAATCTTTCTTTTGTATATTCTTCGACAGGTCCAAATATAGAGCGCGGGAGTAATGCGGGTAAAGAACGATGAGAATGGCACGACACCCCCCGCTACGCAAAATACATGATCAATTTAGCCTCCATGCGTGCAAAGTAACTATTGAAATGCACGTATGTGTTATAGTGCTATCAGCGGATGACTTACCTGGGATGATAAGGTAGGAGAATCGTTTCTTTGTCCTTATTGCTGACCAAGAATTCTTTGATGTACTGACTCACATATTGACGGTTGGCATCGTTGATTGACAAGAAACCCTCATGCATGTAGTATGGGTCCGTGACCGCAACACCGGTGACTTGCTCTCTCCTGACGATGTAGTTCATGTGCAGCGCATACAAGCGGACAAACGTAAAATCGAGTGTCCTCATTTGAAACATCTGGAAGATGTAATCAAACCTCAGGAAGAAGAGGTCCGCGGGGCATGTGTGGACATACATCTTGCAACTGCTTGGCACATGAACCGTATAAAGTGGGTATCCTGGATCATCCGAGGCGAGGAGGCTTCTCTCTGTCGAAAGCACATGGTCATGTAGTCTCCTGAGATCCCCTGCTATGGCAGCTAGTGCATTCGTCGGTACCATTGGCTCTCCCATGACATGGATTAATGGCGTGTGTTTCATTGATACACGGTCAACCTTGGTCAAAGGCGGCTGGCTGGTAGAACCAACATTGCCAGCTTTATTGGATTTTCTCGCCGTCGGTCTCTTCCTCTGCTTCTTCTTGGTGGGCTCAGGTGCTGGTGGGTCTGTCAGACCCTCCCTGAGCACCACGCCTAGTGTTGTCGGGCTCAACATTGGACGACTCTGGATAATTAGTTGAGCTTGGGTGGAGCCGGCATCTGGAGGCGTGTCCTGCGAGGATTGCATGAACAAAGACTTCTTGCACTCCCGAGGACGTTCCGGCTCTGGTACATGCATCTCATATTCATATGGTTGACTCATTGTTACTTCGTTGTCAAAGGCAGTATTGAAATACTGGTTAGGGTCATTGGCCTCCTCCATGTCATGATCCATATCCTCTTCCATGGGGTAGATGGCATCATCTGCCGGAACGGTTGGCCCTCCTTCCTCATGTCTCTCGATCTCAGCAAGCAACACAGACGATGGTTGTACTTGTGTAGGTGGTGTTGTGGTCATACCTTCCTGAGGTCCCATTGGTGTGCTCCCGGCCACCTCGACACGAAGAAGATTTTTCGGCCATAGGATCGGCCAATTTTTGCATTGGCCAAGCTGCATGGGGGTCTCGTCATCCTCTCCATCGGTTTGTATCGGACGAGGGAAACCCTCGTAGCCCGCTTTCACACTCATCACAGAGACCCTTAAGGTGTTATCAGGCATCTGCCGGCGGTGAAACAATCGATCCTTAGGCTTGACTATAGTACCCTTCCCCACATCCACCAACCCGCCCTTCATGTGGTAAAGGAGGGTGCACGGAGTGGAGTCGGCCTACAAAGACATATACATGCCGCGTCAGAGATCCAAAAAGAACAACAACTAATGATTAATTAATTAGTTGAGTTGATGAAGGTGCGACGCGTATTTACCGTGAGGGCATCAAGCTTAGCCAATGTCAACGGCCCAATATTCAAGCCAGAGACGGAGCTAGGGCTGCTGTGAGAGCTAGGTGCAGGAGCAGGTGCTGGAGGAGGTGCGGGTGCGGTTGCCATACTAGGTACGGGTATGGGTGCGGTGTTCATTGAGTTGCTCCCAGTGAAGCTGGGCATGGGAAAATCACTTGGTGGCGCATTTGGATTTTGTTGCACCCATGTGACCACTGTTGGAATCAAGCTTGTAAAGGCAACCACCATGTCATCTCTACAGGCAGCGATTATCTCAGCTTTGGTCTCAGCTTTTGCTTTCTCCATCGCCCGCGCCACCTTCTCATCGATAGTCACTTGACTGAACTTCTTTCTTTGTCTTTTGGCCTCGGGGTCCTCGTTATAATAGTACTTCCACATGGCGCCATCCCCGGTGTCGTGCACACGTCCATATTGCGGCCGCTGGCCAGGCGGGTGTCCCATCATTATGTTCATGGCCTGGTTGAAAGGAGTGTCCCACTTGTACTTTGCCGACGACTGAGTCGACGAGTTGCTTTCGGTCACAAGCTTGTGTTGCTCTCTCTGTAAAATGGACCGTGAATCATTTACGAATGCGACCAGAATGTAGTAGACTTCATTGATTAGAAGCTAATATGTGTAAAAGGATAATTACCAGTATTCTCATGAATTTCCTAGTCAGCCCGTCGGTGAAAAAAATCTTCTTCTTGGGGTCCCAAGAGAATCGGGCCCTGATAAAGTCGTGCTCCTGCTGGTCGGTTGTCACATCCCTAGCTTCTGGCATTGCACTAGTACTAGCCTTTGGTGATGCATCATGTTTACTTTTACAGAAAGTTGAAATGGGGATTGTCCAAACCCTAGCATTTTAAGAATTCACCAGGTTCACCTAAAATATTTTCAGTCAATCCAAGTGGCTTCCAAAAATGTTCATCATCTTTGGAAAAATGCTGGAAACAGTAACCAGAGATGATGCACATTTTTCCATGTCATTTTGGATCTTTGAACTAATATATATTGTATTTGAGTTGGAGCAAATATATGTTATATATATTTTTAATGCTTCAATAATTCTGATATTTTGTGAGGGGCTCTAGAATATTACTTTCAGTCCCTGCAAAAATTATTGGAAGAAACAAAAATGATTTAGTGTTTGAACTAAATCAAAACAGATTGAAACAAATAGAAAACAATGATTAAAAAAATAAAACAGAGCAAAAATAAAAAGGGAGACGGCCACCTGGGCCACTTACCTGCTTACCTGCCCGGCCCAGCTCCTCCCGCTGGCCCAGCCCACCACCGCTACCCCCCCCCTGTCGTCTTCTTCCCTCGCCAGAAGGACGCGGGCACGCGCCCGGCGCGCGCGGCCACGCGCCCCGGCCACCTCCTCCCTGCCTGGCTGCCTCCTCCTCCCCTGGTTCCCTCCCGCGACGCCACGCAGCCCCTCGGACCCCTCTCACTCTTCCTCGAGGCCCCGCCCCTCTGCTCTTTCTCTCTCGCCCGAACCCGAACACAGCCGTCGCCACCGACGCCGTTCGCCGCGGCCACCATCCCCCTCTCGCCTCCCCGACGCCTCCCAGAGCTCCGCAAGTCCTCCCTCGTCCTCCTCGTCGTCTCACGCGACCAGAAGAGCCCCGGAACGCCGCCCCCGACGTTTTCCCCCTCGCCGGCCACCGAAGCTCACCGCCGTCGATTCGCCGCCTCCGACGCCTCCCCGAGCTTCCCGAGGCCACCGTCGCAACCCCCGTGAGCTCCTCCGTCGTTTCCCCCTCCCCGCTTAGTCGTGCTCGCCCTCTAGCTGTCGTCTCCACTATGGCCGAACCTTCGCCGCCGCCGCACTCGTCGCCGGTGATGCTTCGGTGACCATTTGGTCCCGGGCATGCGCCCAACGCGCTCCCCGCATCGCGTGGAGCCTCCGTGGCACTTCGCCGCGCTTGTTTGCGCACCGCAGGCCCATCCCCACTTGCACCCGAGCTTCGGCCGCCGCCGAGCTCGTCGCCGGCACCACTCCGGCCACTTCCCGGCCGCGCCACCACCACAGTTGGATGCGGACGAGCGTCCGCATCCCGAAGCTGTGCTCCGCGCGCCAAACCGAGCCCTGTGGGCAAAACCCGAGGCTCGCCACCGCGGCTGACCTCGCCGGCGTCAAGCCGCCGGTGGGGTTGACCCACGTTGACCACGGCAGGACCCTCCCCTGTGTCCATGACAGGTGGGGCCGGCCTGTTAGTTAGGTTAGGATTAGTGTTAACTAAAAATTAGTTAGACTAATTACACTGACATGCATGGCCCACAGGTCAGTTTGACCTGGACGGCGCCTGTTGACTTGCTGACGTCACTGTGAAGTCATGCTGACGCAGTAAATTCATTTCTGGATTTATTATTATTCAGAAATTCCAGAAAATTGTATAAACTTCAATAATTCATAGAAAATTAACCGTAACTCCAAATTAAATAATGTATATATGAAAAATTATCAGAAAAATTCAAGGAATCCATCTGTACCATTTTCATGCATGTTAGAACAACTTATAGCTGCTGTTTAGCACAAATCAATTAAAGGGCATTTATTTAATCACATATGGAGTTTGAGTTTGAATTTTATATTCAAACCAACTTCATTTAATCTGTTGCTAGTTGCATTAGCCCAACACACATTCATTTTGCCATGTCATGATCATGCATCATATTGTGCATTGCATTGATTGTCTTCCCTTCTGTGTTGCCGGTATTTGTCCCCTCTCGATAGACGTGATACCGATGATGTGATCGTTGCCACTGATGAAGACTCAATGTTATCTTCAGAAGTGCCAGGCAAGCAAAACCCCCTTGTTCATTCCGATACAATCCTACTCTCTCGCTCCTGCTCTCTTTTACTGCATTAGGACAACACCGATTCATCTGTTACTTGCTGCGGTAGCTGAACCCCTTTATCCTCTGCATGACCTGTCATTCCACAGTAAATAGATGAAACCCACTAGCATGAGTAGGAGTTGTTTGAGCCCTGTTGTGCCTACTCATTCATGCTTGTTTGTCATGCCTGCTACTGCTTAGAGTTGAGTCGGGTCTGATTCATTGGGGATGAATCAGAGGTGTGTGAACATGTCCTACGGTGTGTGAGCTAAGCGTGTGAACACGATTTGGTAAAGGTAGCGGTGAGAGGCCATGTAGGAGTACATGGTGGGTTGTCTCATTGCAGCCGTCCTCAGGAACTGAGTTCTGTGTTTGTGATCCATGATTCAGCTACTACCACGCATTGGGCCCGAAACCAATGGACCCTCTCGGCTTCTTAATCACCCTTGTCCTCTGTCCAGGAGTTGCAAGTAGTTTCTGGTGTTTGTAGTATGCTGGAGGCCGTGGACAGCGCTGACCGTAGGGGTGGGCTGTGATGCGGTAGGCACGTGGCCGGGTAAACCGGGCACCCGTTTGGTGTCACGAAACCCTGTACACATCGTTTGGGGCTGTGAGCGAAACTCCGGCCGGATCTCCTCATGGATGGAACCCGAATAGGCGATAAACCTGGACTAGAGACTTGAGTGTTTAGGCAGGCCGTGGCCGACACCCACGTTGGGCTTCCGCTTGAAGGTTGCCGAGTACATGTCGTGTAAACGGCGGTAAGTGGTGAGAGCGTGTGTGAAGAAGTACACCCCTGCAGGGTTAACCTAATCTATTCGAATAGCCGTGTCCGCGGAAAAGGACTTCTGGGTTGCTTATATCAGTTCATAGACAAGTGAAAGTGAATACTCTAAAATACGCAAGATAAGCGTGAGTGCTATGGATGGCGTTCTCGTAGGGAGACGGGAGCGGTTCCATAGTGGTGTATTGATATGGTGAATATGTGGACTCGTGTGCGCCACCTCAAAAGAGTTACATTGCAGTCGTAGTTTAGGATAGCCACCGAGTCAAAGCTGGCTTGCTGCAGTTAAACCCCACCATCCCCTTTGTTGATAATGATGCATATGTAGATAGTTCTGATGTAAGTCTTGCTGGGTACATTTGTACTCACGTTTGCCTATTTATGTTTTTGCAGAGAGACTTCGGTCTCGCTAGTAGTTTCGCGTGGACTTCGACGTTTAGCTTGTTACCTCAGCTACGATCTTGTGCCCTCGGCAGGATCTGGTAGATAGTCAGGCTTCTCAGCCTTTTTCATTTATAGATGTCTGTACTCAGACATGATAGCTTCCGCTTGTGCTTTGACTTGTATGCTCTGATTGTGGGGTCATGAGACCCATGATTGTAATATCGCGCTCCTCGGAGCCTATTGAATAAATTACTTGAGTCATAGAGTCATGTTGTGATGCCATGTTGTATTTGCACATATCGAGCATATTGTGTGTATGTTATTGAAATGCTTGGTATGTGTGGGATCTGACCATCTAGTTGTTTATCTTTAGTAGCCTCTCTTACGGGGAAATGTCTCCTAGTGTTTCCACCGAGCCATGGTAGCTTGCTACTGTTCCGGAACACTTAGGCTGGCCGGCATGTGTCCTTCTTCGTTCCTGTGTCTGTCCCTTCGGGGAAATGTCACGCGGTGAATACCGGAGTCCTGTTAGCCCGCTACAGCCCGGTTCACCGGAGTCCTGCTAGCCCAGTGCTACAGCCTGGATTCACTCGCTGATGACCGACACGTTCGATGCTGGGTCATGGATGCCTGTCCCTGTAAGTCTGTGCCGCTTTGGGTTTACGACTAGCCATGTCAGCCCGGGCTCCTTATCATATGGATGCTAGCGACACTGTCATATACGTGTGCCAAAAGGCGCAAACGGTCCCGGGCAAAGGTAAGGCGACACCCGTGGGAATACCGTGCGTGAGGCCGCAAAGTGATATGAGGTGTTACATGCTAGATCGATGTGGCATTGAGTCGGGGTCCTAACAGCGTTGGTATCAGAGCTTGACTGCCTGTAGGATTACCAAGCCAAACTGGTCGAAGTTGAGTCTAGAAATTCTTTAGTTATATAAGGGAATTGATTGTGGGATGGAACGTAAGGCTCTTTTTACTCCTTATACCTCATGCCCTTCTGATCTGAGTCATCTTATCTTTCCTGCGGGGATTAAGAACTAGGCTATCTCCTTCTTTCTATTAGGATCACGTGTTACTAATCAGTAGACTTATAAGATTGTTGGATTTAAGTCTCAGTTCAGTTCCTACTACTTCCGTATGTTAATTGTTGATCTCGAAACCTTGATATTGTGCTTCTGAGTGGTTATGCCACCATTTTTGTGAATGTCTCAAGTCTTTTCTGAGCATCTACAGCCGTTATGCTGTCCGAGTCATTCCAGGTTTCTAAATAGTCTGATGCATTTGCAAAATCCTTTTCCTCTGGTTTCGATGCTCCTTTATGCCAGCTCAATCACACTAATTGTTGAGTTGAGGTATTCTACCGCCTCGACCTTTATGTTGGAATAATTATTATGACCCTAGGTGTCTTAGGGGATCATCTAGTGGTCTAGCCATGATTATGTTCCAGTGTGATGACTCTGGCCGTCATTATCGAAAGCATCCCGTGATGCCATTTAGTAGTAGGTATTCTATCCCTGGGTTTTGAACCCGAGATTCACCCTACTTGCTTCATGTTGATAGTTTTGCTCGTTCCTTTAGGTTATTAGTAACCTTTGCATTAGTCCTCGATGTTCGTGGTATTCCTTTCCTCCAAATACTATGAACCGCTTATGGCAGATGTTCCTCGCTGATCGAAAGATCACAATCAGAGTGCTCTCGATGGGTTCTCGATTCTACATTGTGACTCTGCCAGTTCTACCTTTCTGCATGGGTTATCCGGAAGAAATATGTTGAACTTGGTTCGACATACTAATCTATGCATCCACAACTCAGAAAGTTATATGTTCCTTTGAGTTGTTCTCTTTAGTTGCATTCTGACCCTCGTCTATCAATTGATAGTCAAGAGTATGTGTGCGTTCGTTTAACGATGCCCATTACTCTTGTGGTCCGTCAAGCCATTCTATCGCGGAATGACTAGGAGAAACAAACTCCAGTACATTTTCCCTATCCAGGATTGGGTCAAAGAAGTTGTGCTCCGCAGATCGAATTGCTAATCCAGCTTTTGTTCTGCTCTACCTTGGAGTATTACATATTTTATATCGAGATTGTTTTAGGAATTGCACACCATCCCATGAACTCTTGGTACAGTGATACTTCTTGCCATCACTGTTCATTCCTCGGCCCTCGTGTTGATGCAACCGGAATACCGACAAATGAATTGTGATGTGTGAAATCAATACTGCTAGCAACTCTGTTGCTTGGTAGTTAAAGGATAATAATTTCATTCTTAGTATGTTGGTTTTCGAATCATCCTTCTAAGACTGATCGTGCTACCTAGTCCTTATTTCGGTGCACCCTTCGATTGATGAGTTAGGATCTTGCCAAGTCCGCACTCATTTGATCATATCGTCTTGCCCTCAAAAGCAAGATTGTTCTCGAGCTTAGTAACATACCGGTGGTTCGTGACTTTCCAAATATCTTCTTGGAGGTGTTACCGGGTTGTCACCTGACCGCTATGTTGAGTTCGTGATCAAGTTGGTTTCTTGTGAACCACCCTTTCTCCAAGAATCGGTGTTAGATATCCCTGAGCTAGTTGGTTAAGCTGGACAACAACTTGGAGAGTTGGAAGATAAAAAAAAACTTGTCTGACTTAGTTCGTTCCAAAGGGATATTCTTGTGTAGTGTGTGTTGAAGAAAGATGATATCTTCATCGATTGGTCCCTGTGATCAGTTGCTGGACCTATTGTCTTATCAATCCTTTGATTTGAGTGTGGGCTATCGTCAAATCAAATCAGTACCAACGATGCTCGTAATGTTGTCTTATTCGTGGTTGATCCCTCGAGCATACACCATTACATCTTTGGTCTGACCAATGCTATCACCGTGTTCACTTAACTATGGAATTCCTTTTAAAAGGAAACCCGGATGAACTGTTGTTGAGCCCATTGACAACACCTTTATCTCCTCCATGATTTTGTTGGACAATAAGTTAGTGTTGGAAACTTTTGAAAGCATTTGTTCATGCTAGCTCATGAAGCATATGTTTAGATGAAGGTAGTGACTTCCTTTAATTCATGTGCATCTGATGCTAGTTGCCGCCGTGGATTCGAGAAAGTCAATGTTGTTTCTTTGGAATCATCCCAAATCAGTCATGTATAGGTGCGAAAGTATTCTGTGGTTCGGAGACTTGCAACCTCCATTCCATATGTGTTCCGTAGCACCCCAAGCCACTGACTGATTTGTTCGAGAAAAGGAGTTAAGTGTTAATCCATGGTAATGCACAAGACTTCGATACCTCGTTGATGGTTCCCCCCTCCTGAACTCGGTAGTGTTTTATTATAAGACTACTATGTGGTCATGCTTGTCTGGGACAACGTGTTCACATGTTAGTAGCAGAACCAGCTCATGTTTTGGAGCTTGCTATCGTAGTTCATCTCCCGAGAATCCCGCAACATTATCTCGTCGATTTGTGTTGCAAACTTTCATTTTTCTTTCCAGACTTGATGAGTCTGGGGTATCCTGACACCAACCAGATCTGAATCTCAGGCAGATATGATGGTTGGAACATTCTCCAAGAACTATAATATTGGTCCCTCGATAACCGGTAAAGTGGATGTCGTGGCCAACACACCCAGCCGGAAGACCTGTTATTATAATATCTTGTTTGAGGAAGTTGGCCACCTCCCCATAGGGATTTCGTAGGATTACTCCCTAGTTGCCCCTATGGATTTCTGTGTTTTGAAGTCCGACCTTTTTACTTGATGTTCTAGATATCAAACCATATCTATGAATGGGTTACACTAGCACATCAAGGAGAACATTAGAAGCGGAGTGCTAAATGTCTCTCGGTCGATCATCCAGATTTTGTTTCCTTGGCCTCGCTAAGATGAAATCTGAGAAGGTGTTATCTTTCTTTGCATCTACATCCTCCATCATCATTCATCATGGTAGCAAGTTGTGTTGCCGGACCCTTGACACGGTTGTTGATAAAACCTTGATGATTGTGGAAATGCTCAAGTTCTTGAGAGCACACACAAGCGCTACGTCTTATCATCGGCACTAGCTGGGATTGCCCCAGATTTCCTCGGTTATGCTATAACCACTCCAACAGTGAATTCACTCTCTATTGTTGGGTTCTTCCCCAGTTACCAGAATCATTCCCAGCATTTGCATTTTGTTCCCAGCTTGCACCGCCAATGTGCCAGTCTACCACGGGTCTCTTCCATCTCCGGTGATAAGCAAATTCATCCATTACGTTGTCTTCAACAAGGTAATCCACATCATCCAAGTCCGAGTATGCCATTCTACCGACCCCGCCAATCGATTGCTGTGATTTGCCTTCGGCTGATGTAGAGAGTCTCAGTGATCTCTATATCAAAGGTAATTCTTTTTGCCACTTAAGATAATAATCTACGAATCACCCTTCTCCAGGATGTTTCGTCGTGGTGTCATGGCAATTCAACTCCTCGCTATGTTGACAACCGATCACCACATTCTTAAGTCTGGAATTGCTGTCTACCTAGTGAACCTCGTCACCTGCTCCACTCTGTCCCTCTAGAGGTATGCTTCGTCTCTCAGCTTGAGAGATGTTGCTATGTCACATTCCGGGAGTTAATCCTGAGTTGTTCGATCTTCGAGAAGATCGACCCTTCTAGAGTCTCCTTCTTCCCTCCATGTCATGTTGACAGGATTTCTCAGAGCAAGACGACAAGACAAAGATGGTGATCGAATCAACGTTTCTATGAAGTGCAACCTGGATCGTGAAGATTATACTAGTTGCGTTTACCTTTCACCTTACCCTACGCTTGAATCTCGAGACGAGATTCTTGTTTAGTGGGGGTGAGTTGTCACATCCCTAGCTTCTGGCATTGCACTAGTACTAGCCTTTGGTGATGCATCATGTTTACTTTTACAGAAAGTTGAAATGGGGATTGTCCAAACCCTAGCATTTTAAGAATTCACCAGGTTCACCTAAAATATTTTCAGTCAATCCAAGTGGCTTCCAAAAATGTTCATCATCTTTGGAAAAATGCTGGAAACAGTAACCAGAGATGATGCACATTTTTCCATGTCATTTTGGATCTTTGAACTAATATATATTGTATTTGAGTTGGAGCAAATATATGTTATATATATTTTTAATGCTTCAATAATTCTGATATTTTGTGAGGGGCTCTAGAATATTACTTTCAGTCCCTGCAAAAATTATTGGAAGAAACAAAAATGATTTAGTGTTTGAACTAAATCAAAACAGATTGAAACAAATAGAAAACAATGATTAAAAAAATAAAACAGAGCAAAAATAAAAAGGGAGACGGCCACCTGGGCCACTTACCTGCTTACCTGCCCGGCCCAGCTCCTCCCGCTGGCCCAGCCCACCACCGCTACCCCCCCCCTGTCGTCTTCTTCCCTCGCCAGAAGGACGCGGGCACGCGCCCGGCGCGCGCGGCCACGCGCCCCGGCCACCTCCTCCCTGCCTGGCTGCCTCCTCCTCCCCTGGTTCCCTCCCGCGACGCCACGCAGCCCCTCGGACCCCTCTCACTCTTCCTCGAGGCCCCGCCCCTCTGCTCTTTCTCTCTCGCCCGAACCCGAACACAGCCGTCGCCACCGACGCCGTTCGCCGCGGCCACCATCCCCCTCTCGCCTCCCCGACGCCTCCCAGAGCTCCGCAAGTCCTCCCTCGTCCTCCTCGTCGTCTCACGCGACCAGAAGAGCCCCGGAACGCCGCCCCCGACGTTTTCCCCCTCGCCGGCCACCGAAGCTCACCGCCGTCGATTCGCCGCCTCCGACGCCTCCCCGAGCTTCCCGAGGCCACCGTCGCAACCCCCGTGAGCTCCTCCGTCGTTTCCCCCTCCCCGCTTAGTCGCGCTCGCCCTCTAGCTGTCGTCTCCACTATGGCCGAACCTTCGCCGCCGCTGCACTCGTCGCCGGTGATGCTTCGGTGACCATTTGGTCCCGGGCATGCGCCCAACGCGCTCCCCGCATCGCGTGGAGCCTCCGTGGCACTTCGCCGCGCTTGTTTGCGCACCGCAGGCCCATCCCCACTTGCACCCGAGCTTCGGCCGCCGCCGAGCTCGTCGCCGGCACCACTCCGGCCACTTCCCGGCCGCGCCACCACCACAGTTGGATGCGGACGAGCGTCCGCATCCCGAAGCTGTGCTCCGCGCGCCAAACCGAGCCCTGTGGGCAAAACCCGAGGCTCGCCACCGCGGCTGACCTCGCCGGCGTCAAGCCGCCGGTGGGGTTGACCCACGTTGACCACGGCAGGACCCTCCCCTGTGTCCATGACAGGTGGGGCCGGCCTGTTAGTTAGGTTAGGATTAGTGTTAACTAAAAATTAGTTAGACTAATTACACTGACATGCATGGCCCACAGGTCAGTTTGACCTGGACGGCGCCCGTTGACTTGCTGACGTCACTGTGAAGTCATGCTGACGCAGTAAATTCATTTCTGGATTTATTATTATTCAGAAATTCCAGAAAATTGTATAAACTTCAATAATTCATAGAAAATTAACCGTAACTCCAAATTAAATAATTTATATATGAAAAATTATCAAAAAAATTCAAGGAATCCATCTGTACCATTTTCATGCATGTTAGAACAACTTATAGCTGCTGTTTAGCACAAATCAATTAAAGGGCATTTATTTAATCACATATGGAGTTTGAGTTTGAATTTTATATTCAAACCAACTTCATTTAATCTGTTGCTAGTTGCATTAGCCCAACACACATTCATTTTGCCATGTCATGATCATGCATCATATTGTGCATTGCATTGATTGTGTTCCCTTCTGTGTTGCCGGTATTTGTCCCCTCTCGATAGACGTGATACCGATGATGTGATCGTTGCCACTGATGAAGACTCAATGTTATCTTCAGAAGTGCCAGGCAAGCAAAACCCCCTTGTTCATTCCGATACAATCGTACTCTCTCGCTCCTGCTCTCTTTTACTGCATTAGGACAACACCGATTCATCTGTTACTTGCTGCGGTAGCTGAACCCCTTTATCCTCTGCATGACCTGTCATTCCACAGTAAATAGATGAAACCCACTAGCATGAGTAGGAGTTGTTTGAGCCCTGTTGTGCCTACTCATTCATGCTTGTTTGTCATGCCTGCTACTGCTTAGAGTTGAGTCGGGTCTGATTCATTGGGGATGAATCAGAGGTGTGTGAACATGTCCTACGGTGTGTGAGCTAAGCGTGTGAACACGATTTGGTAAAGGTAGCGGTGAGAGGCCATGTAGGAGTACATGGTGGGTTGTCTCATTGCAGCCGTCCTCAGGAACTGAGTTCTGTGTTTGTGATCCATGATTCAGCTACTACCACGCATTGGGCCCGAAACCAATGGACCCTCTCGGCTTCTTAATCACCCTTGTCCTCTGTCCAGGAGTTGCAAGTAGTTTCTGGTGTTTGTAGTATGCTGGAGGCCGTGGACAGCGCTGACTGTAGGGGTGGGCTGTGATGCGGTAGGCACGTGGCCGGGTAAACCGGGCGCCCGTTTGGTGTCACGGAACCCTGTTCACATCGTTTGGGGCTGTGAGCGAAACTCCGGCCGGATCTCCTCATGGATGGAACCCGAATAGGCGATAAACCTGGACTAGAGACTTGAGTGTTTAGGCAGGCCGTGGCCGACACCCACGTTGGGCTTCCGCTTGAAGGTTGCCGAGTACATGTCGTGTAAACAGCGGTAAGTGGTGAGAGCGTGTGTGAAGAAGTACACCCTGGTGAACTCAGCCAATGGGTCTGGGATCCCCTGACATTCACGTTCTACATCCTCCTTAGCCCACACGGGCCTCTTTCACGTGTAACCACGACTTCCAAGGCGCTGGTTCCCCATGTTCTTTGCCTGCAGCTGCTTGCCTCTCCCCGACCTGGCCTTGGCAGCTTCTTCATTGCAAGTCTCCTTGAACTTTTAAAAGTCCTCTATCATAATTTTCTTTTTTCTTTTTCTTTTTCTTTTTCATTTTCACTTTTCTTTTTATTTTTCATATTCCACTAACTTCCTTCCTTTCTTTTTTTATTTTTCTTGTATTTCATTTTCCACAACTTATTAGTTCCTTTTTCTTTTTCTTTTCATTTCATTTTGCAAAACTTCCTTTCTTTTTCTTTTTCTTTTTCTTTCATTTGCACTTTTATTTTTCTTATCTTTCTTTTGCACTTTCCTTCGTTTAATCTGGTCTGTCATTTGAGCAATACCACTGTTACCCTCCAGATAATAATTAGTATAATATATCTTACATCATTTGACTGCTATCGGCGATATACAGAATAGCTAGACACACACAAACTTTGGAGATTAGTTTGTCAGCTTGGGTGACGACAATGCTTTAGACTGATCTTCTTCCCTCTTTTGTTCGTTGTCAAATAATTGAGCCCATGGTCGTGACTTTTCCTTCTGCAGGGATTACGATCTTTCTTAGGTAATGTAGTCTTCATTCTTCTTTTGACGTATGTTTCGTCGTCATCAGCATCATCTTCCCTCATCGGATCACCATACTGGTCGTAGTCTTCCTCGTTGGCGACTCCATCCATTCCGGCGATGCTCCTTTTGCTTCTCCTCACGACAACACGGCTGGGATTGATCGGATCAGTTATGAAGAAACATTGTGTCACGTGTTTAGCGTGTACCCATGGCTCATTTTTGGCGATGGCATTGATGGTACCGCTATCGGAGTCGGGTATACACATGGTAGTGAAATGTTGGTTTTCTCATTGTACATTCTTAGCCCATTTGACACGGAACATTGTCGTGCTATGCAATCCAGAGTAGTTAAGCTCCCATATCTCTTCGACCCTTCCGTAATATCTTTCAATTACATTCCCGGTCATGGCTTCCATCGTCACCCCTGAGTTTTGGTCATCACTGTTTATATCTTTCTCCTCCGTGTAGAACGTATATCCGTTGATATCGTATGCTTGATAAGTCGCGAGGTTGGTCGAGGGGCCATGTGCTAAGGCATATATGAGTGTTCCGTTCGGACAACCCTCTTCTGGGGGATTAGCCAGAACTCGCTCTTTGAACCAACGCAAGAAAGTAGAGTTGTGCTCTCTAATAACTTCAGCGTCCGTCCTGTGCACCCCACGGTCATGGTACTTCTTTGCGATGGTCTCTTTGTGCAGTGTCACGAAATCTTCTAGCACATGTAGGTGTTGTAGCACTACTAAGTTTGCCCTGTCAAGGTCGTTTTGTCGGCCCGATGTTGTGCAGGAATGTCGACCCTAGTCGATGATGTCGTCCATGATGTGGACACATAGATGCACCATGACATCAAAGAACGCGGGCAGGAAGTACATCTCTAGCTCATTTAGTATGACAATGATATCTTCCTGTAGCCTATGGAGTTGCTTCACACTGATCGACTTTCGAGAGATAGCATCAAAAAAATGGCATAGATCAGTAAGCGTCTCACGCACATGTGTGTCCATAATCCCTCTAAGTGCAACCGGGAGTAACTGCGTCATCATCACATGACAGTCGTGAGACTTCATCCCATTGAACCTTTTTTCTTAGTGTCTAGATATCTGCTTATCTTCCCACAGTATCCGGAACTAACTTTGATTCCGGCAAGGCACTTGAACAATTGATCGACCTCCTTCGGATCTAAGGTGAAGCAAGAGGGGAGGAAATATTGTTCTTCCTTCTTGTTTACTTTTTTGCCCCTATCTTCCATCTCCATATCCATCTCCGTCTCGGTCTCCTCTGACGACCTTTTACCGGGCATTTGGAGATCTTTCCTGATATTCAAAAGTTCCAAGTCTTTTATTGCCTTCGGCCCATCCTTGGTCCTCTCCGGCATGTTCATCAATGTTCCAAGCAAACTCTCAAGGATATTTTTTGTGATATGCATTTGATCAAGGCTATGAGGCGTGTCAAGTATGGGCCAGTATTCCAAGTCCCAGAAAACAGATCTCGTCTTCCATACCTTCAGCAGGGGCTCCGACGCCTTTTTCTTCATCTTTCCCGGCAAGGGGCACTCCTCCCAGTTCTTCAATAACTTATATATTTCAGCACTGCTATGCTTACGTGGAGGACCTCGATGCTCAGCCTTACCATTGAATAGATCTCCACACTTTCTCCACGGGTCATCCTTCTCGAGCCATCTTCGATGCCCCATGTAAACGATTTTCGAAGACCCGCCATCTTTCGATAGCTGCAGAGAAGTTGTATCATCCATGCACCTCGTGCATCCACAATATCCGTGGCACACCTGGCCGGAGAGATAGCCGTAACCGAGATAGTCCTGCACCGTCATGATCAGCGCGGCTCTCGTGTAGAAATACTCTCCTTTGCTTGCATCCCATGTCTTGGCCGACGTTGTCCATAAGGTATGTAGCTCCTCTTTCAGTAACCCAAGATACAAATTTATATCATTTCCCGGTTGTCTCGGCCCTTGAATAAGCATAGCCATGTGTATGTATTTTTTCTTCATGCACAACCAGGGGGAGGTTGTACATCCATACAAACACGGGCCATGTGCTATGATTGGTGTTCTAGTTGCCAAATGGATTCATGCCATCACTACTAGCGCCAAGCACGATGTTCCTTGGATCATTTGCGAAAAAATCAAATTCAGCATTTAATGCTCTCCACTGGCTAGCATCTGTGAGGTGTCTCAGCTTCGGCTCATCTCCGTCATCTGGCTTCACCCTCTCCGCGTGCCAGCGCATAAGCTTTGCTTCCTTAGGATCTACGAAATACCGTTGTAGACGCGGAGTGATCGGAAAGTACCATAGAACTTTCTATGGAGCTTTCTTTCCGGCCTTTTTATATCGTGAAGCATTGCACTTTGGATGGATGGTTTTTTCCGTGTGCTCATTCTGATATATGATGCAATCATTGATGCATGTGTGGTATCTAATGTGTGGCAGATCAAGAGGGCACACGATTTTCTTTGCCTCCTCGACACTAGTAGGACACAGGCTTCCCGCGGGAAGAACCTTCTTTAGATACTTCAAAAGCTCATCCAAGCTTGTATCTGTCCATTTGTTTTTTGCCTTCATCTTTAGAAGTTCTAGTGTGAAACTCAAGCGGGCCACCTTGGGATTGCAACCATCATACAAAGGAGTCATCGAGTCTACCTCCAGTTGTGCCAGTTTCGCCTCCTCTCTGGAAGCAGCTCTGTCGCTAGTCGTCTTCTTGCGAAGCAGGTCTCGAACATGCGGGGCCCGCATGGCTGAACTTAGTAATGACGAAGACGGCGACGTGTCCGTGTCTTCTCCGCCTTGAACTGCCTCTTCACCGTCGACATTTCCGAGGTCGTCTTCCTCTTCGGGCACATAATCGGTCATCTCTTCGTCTGGTGGCCCCATGTCGTTATTTCCTGCCCCGTCGACATCATCATCATCATCATCTTCACTTATCCACCGAGTATGGCCATGCATGAAACCATGCATGAGCAGGTGCGCCTTGAATGTGCCACCCTCAAAGGGGTCGAGCCTGACTATTCCTTTGCATTTTCGACACGGACATAAAACATCCTTCAGTCTTTTTTCATACATGTCGTCCACAGCGGATTGCCAGTATCTTTCCATCATCCTTCCATTGACCTTCATGATCACCTGCGCACGGAGCAGATATCATAACCACGTATATATGCATGCATGGATCAAATTCATACAAAAATTCGGCATGACCTTCCCTAAACATAGGACATATTGAGTTTGCCCAAAATTTTCCGAAACGGAATTGAATCGACATTTCGGTAAAACATAGGCAACTCATGTCACCCACATGCCACACACAATTCGGTATATTCATATCGCACATAGTTTCAGTCCTAATCACAAACACACGTATTTCCATTCTTGCACAACTCTTTTTTTGCTCACCTATTTGTCGAGAGGGATATCGAGCACCTTCTTATAATTAGCTAGTAGCTCTAGATAGTGAGGTACCTACATAAATATAGCTCCAACTAGCTAGGGAGAGAGAGAGAACTATGAGAGAGAGGAGGGAGGGCATTAATGGA
>NC_041388.1:90662147-90677414 GCF_002162155.2 Triticum dicoccoides
GGAGGGGGTGGTGGAGGGGCAAAGAAGAGAAGGCGAGGAGGGGCAAAACAAAGGAAGAGAAAGGAGGGAGGGCATTAATGGAGGGGGGTAGGAGGGGCAAAGAAGAGGGGAAGCATTGAAGAACAAGCAAGTGCAAGAGGGAGGGGGGAGAAAGAAAGGGGGAGGAAAAAGTGGGGGAAAAGGTGGCAGATATTTTGGCTGGCAACAATAGCAGTAGCGCGGGGCACCAAAGCGCGCTACTGCTATGTGTGCCAGCCAAAATATCTACTGTTAAGTAAAATTAGCTATAGCGCTTGTCCAAAACCCACGCTACTCGTAAAAGATTACACATAGAAGAAGTAGCAGTAGCGCTTCTTGGTGGACAGGCGCTACTGCTATTTTCTTAACTGTAGCGCTAGTTAGAGTACCAATGCTGCTACTATTTTTTGGCCAGGGGTGTGGTGTGGCTAACTTACCAGTAGCGTGCCCGCTAGAAACCCACGCTACTGCTAAGCTGTACCAGTAGCGCGCTTTATAATAGACGCTAGTGGTACTTATCAGTAGCATGGGGTCCTTAACACGTGCTACTGGTAAACTTCTATGTATAAGCCTTTTCCTAGTAGTGATAGTTGTTTCTTAGCCGTGTGCGGTGCCCCCCTCCACAGTTTACCACCATGGTCATATGGTCGTAGTGCTTAGGCGAAGCCCTGCGCGGATCACATCACCAACACCGTCGCCACGCCGTCGTGCTGACGGAACTCTCCCTCGACCCTCTACTGGATCAAGAGCTCGAGGGACGTCATCGTGCTGAACGTGTGCTGAACACGGAGGTGCCGTACGTTCGATACTTGGATCGTTTGGATCGTGAAGATGTTCGACTACATCAACCGCGTTACTAAATGCTTCTGCTTTCGGTCTACAAGGGTATGTTGACACACTCTCCCCTCTCGTTGCTATGCATCTCCTAGATAGATCTTGCGTGTTCGTAGGATTTTTTTTAAATTACTACATTCTCCAACAGCTTCATCTCCAGATTGGGAAAAAAGGCGCTACCACTTTATCGACTACTCCGGCGCACCGACCACTTCGAATGGACGGATGCGGCTACAGACGGACTCGAAGAAATAAGAACCTTGTTAGCAGGCAACCCAATCCTAGCCGCACTAGGTGTCGGTGAGCCTATGTTGCTCTACATATCTGCGATTCACCAGGTAGTGAGCGCCGTACTCGTCGTTGAATGAGAGGAAGAGGGACACAAATTCCCCATCTAGAAACCGGTGTACTATGTATCGGCGGTCCTAACTCCATGCAAATCTTGATACCCGCACTATCAGAAGATAGCTTACGCGGTCTTTATGGCATCCCGAAAGCCGAGACACTACTTTCAAGAGTGCTCAATCATGGTAGCATCCAAAGTACCACTCAATGACATCATAAATAATCAGGATGCCACCGGTCGCATCGCCAAATGGGCCAGCGGGCTCTTACCGTTTGAAATAACATACAAGCCACGCCGAGCTATTAAATCTCAGGTGTTGACCGACTTTGTCATCGAGTGGATGGAAGCAGAACACCCTAAAGAATACAGCACATACTCCAACTGGATCATGTACTTCGACGGCTCTAAAATGTTAGCCGGACTAGGGGCTGGTGTCATCTTAACATCCCCTACGGGGGACATAGTCCACTACGTGTTACAAATCATGTATACGGACTCGAACAATGCGGCCGAATACGAGGCATTACTACATGGTCTCTGAATGGCTATCTCCATGGGCATACAACGCCTAGAGGTGCGTGGGGATTCGAACCTCGCAATATCCCAAATAAATGGATAATTCGATGCAAAAGACCCAAACATGGTGGCATACCAAAACGCCGTACTCAAAATATCAGCTCGGTTTGAGGGGCGCGAGTTCCATCACGTTGCTCGATACAGTAATCAGGCAGTGGGCATCCTTGCTCGAATGGGCACTAAGAGCGATCCCGTCCCACCTAACACCTTCGTGGAAAGGCTCTTCAAGCCATCCGTGGAATGGCAGGATGAGAGCAGAAACACTAGTCCGGAGCCGATCATACCCCCAGATGCCGAACACGATTCTGATATCATCTGGGGATCGGATACCGAAATGACACCTTCCACCCATGTAATCATGGTCGTCATTGCTCCACGGACTGATCCCTTCCTGGCCTACCTTAATAGGCAGGAGCTCCCTGATGATCAGAATGAAGCCCGTCGCATAGTTTGATGCTCTAAAGCCTACAAAGTTCACGAAAGTGAACTCTATAAGAAAAGTACTACCGGGC
The DNA here is from genome assembly GCF_002162155.2 of Triticum dicoccoides. Lineage (NCBI taxonomy): Eukaryota > Viridiplantae > Streptophyta > Magnoliopsida > Poales > Poaceae > Triticum > Triticum dicoccoides. The sequence goes on from NC_041388.1 coordinate 90,664,434, forward strand.
TTCTTCAAAGATGCATCTCTGAAGAGGAGGGACGACAGCTCTTGGCCAAAATACATGCTGGTCTTGGTGGTCATCACGCAGAAGCTCGGCCCCTCGTAAGTAAGGCCTTCCATATAGGTTTCTTTTGGCCAATGGCCCGAGCAGACACACAGGCCCTTGTACAGCATTGTGTGGGATGTCAGCTTTTCGCCAATCAAAGTCATATGTCTCCCACCGCCCTAAGAACAATCCCCATTACTTGGCCTTTTGTGGTCTGGGGGCTATATATGGTCGGACCCCTTAAAGGGGGAAGCCATAAGAAGAAATATTTGTTGGTCATGGTGGATAAATTCACTAAATGGATAGAGGCCAAACCAGTGAAAACGGCTGAAGCCGGACCGGTGATCGACTTTATATCCGACATGGTATGCTGTTATGGTGTCCCACACAGCATCATTACTGATAATGGTTCCAATTTCACAACCGATGAAGTGAAAAATTGGTGTGCCAACTTGGGCATTAAGCTCGATTACCCCTTTGTATATCACCCTCAAATAATGGTCAGGTCGAACAGGCCAATGGCCTGATAATGAGCGGTGTAGGTGTCAAAACCGGCGGATCTCGGGTAGGGGGTCCCGAACTGTGCGTCTAGGCCGGATGGTAACATGAGGCAAGGGACACGAAGTTTTACCCAGGTTCGGGCCCTCTCGATGGAGGTAAAACCCTATGTCCTGCTTGATTAATATTGATGATATGGGTAGTACAAGAGTAGATCTACCACGAGATCGGAGAGGCTAAACCCTAGAAGCTAGCCTATGGTATGATTGTTGTTGTTTATGTTGTCCTACGGACTAAAACCCTCCGGTTTATATAGACACCGAAGAGGGTTAGGGTTACACAAAGTCGGTTACAATGGTAGGAGATCCACATATCCGTATCGCCAAGCTTGCCTTCCACGCCAAGGAAAGTCCCTTCCGGACATGGGACGGAGTCTTCAATGTTGTATCTTCATAGTCCAGGAGTCCGGCTGAAGGTATAGTCCGGCTATCCGAACACCCCCTTATCCAGGACTCCCTCAGTAGCCCCCAAACTAGGCTTCAATGACGATGAGTCCGGCGCGCAGATTGTCTTCGGCATTGCAAGGCGGGTTCTCCTCCAAATTCCGTGTACCTGTTGAATAAAGTCTGGTTTCTTGTAGATGTTGCGCTCCTTGGCTTCTACGCCCAATAATGGCCGTTTCCCACATGTCAAACGAATAAGAAAAGTCTGAGTGTTTATAAATTCACACCCCTAGCCACATAAATGAGCTGCCCTATTTAAGGAGACGAGGATTTAGATCCAAACCACATCTTCCCCCCTTCGCGAGTGTTCATCAGAGCGCATCCAACAAAGGTCCATTCCACCATGGCCAGCCATCGCAACTCCTCCTTTCGCCCTTCCATCCCTCAGCCTGGATATTGGGAGAGATGCTCCGTCCCGCATAGCGAGCTAGTGACGCTCCAGACCAAGGGATTTCTCCCCCCGACCTATATGATCCCGGTTCGAGCCGGTCTTGCCATCTATAAAGGCGGAAAGCAAGCGGAGAGTGCCCCTAATCCCTCCAAAGGAGAGCGGGTATGCCTCGTCCCTTATTTAATAAGGGGGCTCGGGTTTCCAATCCATCCATTTCTCCGGGGGCTGCTGGAGTTCTACGGCCTCGAGCTACACAATCTCACGCCTACCTCCGTATTGCATATCGCGGGCTTCGTAGCCCTCTGCGAGCTGTTTTTGGGTGTCGAGGCTCATTTCGGGCTATGGAAAAGGTTATTCTGCCTTGTGCCCCACTCTAAGGAGGGGTCAATGTATCAAGTGGGTGGAGCCGAAGTGTGGTGCATCGCCGGGACCGGATATCTGTCCGGAACCCCAAAGAAGGCGTCTGAAGACTGGCCCTCGGAATGGTTTTATATAGAGGACGTCCCGCTGCCGGATCCTGTCCGGATCGGCCTCCCTGAATTCGACAGTGCTCCCTTAAAGAAGCGCCTAAGCTGGTGTCCATGGAGCCCTCAGAGGGAAAGTGACAGGGACATCATTTACCTGATGGGCCGGATAAGATTATTAGCCCATTCCGGACTGACCATGATCGGGGTTATGGCCAAATGCATCATGCGGGGGGTGCAGCCGCTTCAGTACAGAAGCCACCCCATGTGGGACTTCAACGGGGAGGACGACGCCACCCGCTACGGCCGTAAGGGGCCGGATTCAGCTGCCGCTCTACTGAAGATCTTGTCCACTTTGTACAAGGGAGAAGAGCAGGAATTTCTCCGCGTCAACCCACAGGGTGGATTCTCTATGCACAATCCCCCAAGCTGGGTAAGCGATCGCATTTACTTGCCCATCCGTTTTGTATTCCCATTGTTAAATATTTAGTCTAACGACTTCAACGCAGGAACTGCGCCGGGCTGTTAAGGAAATAAACATCCCTCCTCCACAACCCGAGGACCCAGGACGGTCCCTCGACCCGGCCTCTCAAGAGGATCCGGACATATCTGTGGAGCTGATCGATGGAGTGTTCCATCAATTGAGCAAGGACAACGCCTTGGTGGCCATTACGGCCGATTACCTAGGGCTAATCCCGGCCTCCCAGGTAACTGAGATCGAAGTCCCAGTACCCCGAATAGGTGTCCTCCCTCTCGTGCTTTCAGTTTCCTGATTACAACCGAGCTTTGCAGGGGAGGTTTTTGAGAAGGGAGGCCGAACCTGTGGCGGCAAGCCAACGAGGGGCCGCAGGGCCCCGTGGGCAGAAAAGAGGCGCAGTCCGGACCGAGGTGTCAGCGCAAAGGTATGGCGCGCCCCCTTTTCCCAAGTGTTACACCTGCGAGGCATATTAACACTCGTGCTCTCTTCAGTACAAAGAGACCTCGCCGGACTATACCCGGAGAGGCTGCCAACCGCACCTCCACCAGCCAGGCTCCAAAGCCTGGTCCGGAGGCGGAGGCGAACACAAGGCACGCACCGGACGCTCCTCCGATGGAGGATGTGGACAGGTTGTCTGCCACCAACTCTGAGGTGGAGAGTGCCATGAACCACAGGCGTTGTCGGACAATTCTTCGCGACGCTTGTTTCTCCCAAGAGGCATTAGATGCCTTTAATTCGGGAGATGCGTACCTCAATGCCGCTCTAAATGGTCTAGCCAGAGCCACGGAGCAATATGTAAAAGATATACGGGTAAGAAAATTTTGGTAATTATATATATATATACCAGTAGCCCCCGAGACTTGAAACAGTTAGAATAACTGATTTAAGGATCATTTGTTATGCAGGTTCTTACAGAAAAGAATTCCCTACTGTCCAAGGAGCTAGAAGAGTGCAAAGCCCAACTTGAGGCCGCACTAGCCGCGGCAGGGGAGCCCAAGGAGACCCCCTCTGGTAATATACACTTTGAAAGATAAGTATTTTGTGAAGCACGGCATGGGTGCGAATCTGACAAATGAAATTGCAGATGGCGCCGGATTGAATCCGGAAAGGCAACACCTCCTACGCCAGCTAAAGGCTGGTGAGAAGGTGCTGACAAAGGTGAGGCGGAAGAAGAACGATCTCCAAGATGCCAACACCAAGCTGGGCATCGAGCTGAAAGATGTTCGTGCCCAGCTGTCAGACTCCGTTAAGGAGAATCAGCGGCTTCGGCGCGGCATATTTAGTAAGTGCTTGAACGAACCTTTGAAAGAAAGTTCGGCGGGGAAGTCGACTAACAGAGCAATGTCTATAGGTGTGCTAACAGGTCGTCCTGCAGAGGAGATGCCCGATTCTACAGGTGACCTTCTTCCCGAGCTCTTGCAACTGCTCGATCGAGTTCGGCAGGCGATGCAAGGCGTCGCCCAGGCCCTGTGGCCATCCATCTCCATGCCCGAAGGTCTTGGAGAGCTTGCGGAGAAGCTAAAGGGAGCACGGCGGCCCTTCCGATTGTGGAAGATATCGGCCTGTCGTCAAGGCGCTAGGGAGGCCTGGGCCATGGTGAAGACACGGTACACAAAAGCTGACCCCAACCACATGGCCGAGGTCGGTCCTGTAGGGCCCGATGGGAAGGAGATCCCTGTAAGCTTAGTATACGGCCAAGTATTCCCAGCAGGACTGTAAATTAGACAGCCTGTTAGATGGTATTGAAGAGGAATACAATCAGTCAAAATGACTATGTAATTTAATTGACATTTATAATGCCTTCTAGCCGGATTGTAGATCATTTGTCATGGCCGACCTTTTCGCTTCAGCCTCGGGACCTGATGGTCCAGAGTGTGTCCGAATTCCCATGCGGTTATATAGGAACCGGGGAATGCATGGAGACCAGGCGTAGGGGTCATTAATGCGTGAACAGACAAGTGCCCGACTAGTTATGTTATATTACATGGTTAGTAAGTAACATCTTCCAGGGAGAATAGTTCCATTAGGGGTTCCTTTCCCTGGGAGGCATGCCCTAAAGTGCATGTCCATGCTGCGAAAAGAAACGCAGGAAAAATATCTGGGGGCATATAGATAAATAAAATAAAAAAAGATCATCTTTAGTTCACAGACCGAATATTCCCTTAAGAACGCTAGCTTTCGGCTTCACCCAGTCTGAGGTACACGTCTGGCTGACATGGTAGTAACAATCACAGAGGTGCTCCCTTTACCACCTAGCCGAACAATCGGGAACGTATGGGTAAGCACAGGAGCCACGCAACCCAGCTTGGCCAAAAATTAAGTCATATCGATGCATATAATGGTGAATAAAAGGTACATGCGGAAGTGTGACACATGTGTTGGGCATGAAGCCCGTATAAATAAGCTTCTGTTTAAAGAAGCCCCCAGGTTTAATGAGCGCAGATAGCGCATCACTTTATGAGCCTTTAAAGGCTATAAGAGAGAGGGAGAGAAGAAGACGAATGTAAGACAGAAAATATATAAAAAATGGAGAGAGGAAGGAGAAGAACACAGAGTCCGGCGCTAGGCATAGAATCTTCGGAGACGGGCTGCATTCCATGGGTTCGACTCGAGTCGGTTATCTGATGCATCTCGCAGGTGGTACGCTCCACCAGTCAGGACTTGGTCAATTATGAAGGGACCTTCCCACTTGGGCTTGAGTTTGTCCTTTTTCTTGTCCGGTAGTCGTAGAACTAATTCGCCAACGTTGTAATTTTTGGCCTGTACTTCTCTACTTTGGTATCTTCGAGCCTGCTGTTGATAGAATGCGGAACAGGCTTTTGCCACGTCACGCTCCTCCTCCAATGCGTCCAAGCTGTCCTGCCGATCGAGCTCGGCTTCTCTTTCTTCATACATGCGCACTCGACGTGAGTCATGAATTATGTCGCAAGGTAAAACCGCCTCTGCGCCGTACACCATGAAGAATGGTGTGTATCCGGTGGTGCGATTCGGCGTGGTCCGCAGCCCCCAGATTACAGAGTCGAGCTCCTCTACCCAGTGCGTGTTAGATTCCTTGAGGGACCGCACTAATCTGGGTTTGATGCCGCTCATGATGAGACCATTTGCACGTTCGACCTGGCCGTTAGTTTGTGGGTGATAGACGGAAGCATAATCAAGCTTGATGCCCATGTTTTTGCACCAGAGTTTTACCTCGTCGGCCGTAAAGTTCGTGTCGTTATCAGTGATGATGCTGTGGGGACACCGTAACGGTGTACAACCCCGGATATAAAGTCTATCACCGGTCCGTATTCGGCCGTCTTAACAGGTTTGGCTTCTATCCATTTGGTGAACTTATCCACCATGACCAGTAAGTATTTTTGCTTGTGGGTTCCGCCTTTAAGGGGTCCAACCATGTCAAGCCCCCGGACCGCGAAGGGCCAAGTGATGGGGATAGGTTGGAGGGCGGTGGGTGGCATATGGCTTTGGTTTGCAAAGAGCTGGCAACCGGTGCATCGTTGGACTAAGTCCTGGGCGTCTGCCCGGGCCGTCGACCAATAAAAGCCTGTACGGAAGGCCTTGCTTACAAGGGACCGAGCTGCCGCGTGATGACCGCCGAGTCTGGCATGAATTTTAGCCAGGAGGTTCCGCCCTTCCTCTTCGGAGATGCACCTTTGAAGGACTCCGGTAGTGCTTTTCTTATAAAGCTCTCCCTCATGGACTTTGTAGGCTTTGGATCGCCACACTATGCAGCGTGCCTCATGTTGGTCCTCGGGGAGTTCCTGCCTAGTAAGGTAGGCGAGGAATGGTTCCGTCCACGGGGCGATAACGACCATTATTACGTGGGCTAAAGGTGTTATTTCATTGGCAGAGCCTCCGATTGTGTCGGAATGTTCGGTGTCGGGCAGTGCGGTTGGGTCTGGGCTGTTATTGTTCGGCTCCACTTCCCATACTACGGATGGCTTGAACAGCCTTTCCAAGAAGATGTTGGGGGGGGGGGACTACATCGCGTTTTGCACCGATGCGTGCCAGGACATCTGCCGCATGATTATTTTCCCGGGCTACATGGTGGAATTCAAGCCCTTCGAACCGAGCTGACATTTTTAGGACGGCGTTGCGGTAAGCTGCCACTTTTGGATCCTCGGCATCGAAGTCTCCATTTATTTGGGATATTGCGAGGTTCGAGTCCCCGTGCACCTCTAGGCGTTGAATGCCCATGGATACTGCCATCCGGAGACCATGTAGAAGGGCCTCATATTCGGCTGCATTGTTGGAGTCTGTGTACATAATCTGGAGTACGTATTGAACTGTATCTCCTGTGGGGGACGTCAAAACGATGCCAGCCCCCAGTCCGGCCAACATCTTGGAGCCGTCGAAATGCATGATCCAATTTGAATATGTGCCGTACTCTTTAGGGAGTTCGGCCTCTGTCCATTCTGCGACGAAGTCAGCCAAGACTTGCGACTTGATGGCTCGCCGTGGCTTATAAGTTATGTCGAATGGGAGGAGCTCAATGGCCCATTTTGCAATCCGGCCCATTGCGTCACGGTTGTTTATAATATCGTTAAGTGGTACTTCCGAGGCTACTGTTATTGAACACTCTTGAAAGTAGTGTCGTAGCTTCCGGGATGCCATGAATACCGCGTACGCAATCTTTTGATAATGCGGGTACCGTGATTTGCAGGGAGTGAGGACAGTGGACACATAATAGACCGGCTTTTGAAGGGGGAATTTGTGTCCGTCCGTTTCTCGTTCGACGACGAGCACTGCGCTTACAACCTGATGTGTTGCTGCAATGTATAATAGCATTGGTTCGCCAATGTTTGGCGCGGCCAGGACTGGGTTTGTTGCTAGTATGGCTTTTATTTCGTCGAGTCTGGCCATGGCTGCATCCGTCCATTCGAAGTGTTCGGTGCGCCGAAGGAGGCGGTAAAGGGGTAGGGCCTTTTCTCCCAAGTGGGAGATAAAGCGGCTTAGAGCCGCCACGCATCCGGTTAATTTTTGTATTTGTTTGAGGTCCTTTGGGATATCCAATTGTGACAGAGCTTGGATCTTGGCTGGATTTGCTTCAATTCCTCTACCGGATACAATGAAGCCCAAGAGCTTTCCGGCTGGGACGCCAAAAACGCATTTTTCCGGGTTGAGCTTGATGTCGTATGTTCGGAGGTTATCGAATGTGAACCTCAAGTCATCTACTAGAGATTCGACATGTCTTGTTTTGACGACCACATCATCTACATATGCCTCCACTGTTTTGCCGATCTAGTTTGCCAGACATGTCTGAATCATGCGCTGATATGTTGCGCCGGCGTTTTTGAGCCCGAAGGGCATTGTGTTGAAGCAGAATGGGCCATATGGTGTGATAAATGCTGTTGCGGCTTGGTATGATTCTGCCATCTTGATTTGATGGTAGCCAGAATATGCGTCGAGGAAAGACAACGAGTCGTGTCCTGCGGTAGCATCGATAATTTGATTGATGCGGGGGAGGGGGAAGGGATCCTTTGGGCAAGCCTTGTTAAGGTCTTTAAAATCAACGCACAGGCGCCAGGATTTGTCCTTCTTTGGTACCATCACCAGGTTTGCTAGCCAGTCCGGATGTTTTATATCTCTGATGAATCCGGCCTCCAATAGCTTTGCTAGCTCCTCTCCCATGGCCTGTCTCTTAGGTTCGGAAAAATGCCGAAGAGCTTGCTTGACAGGTTTGAATTCTTTTAGGATATTTAAGCTGTGCTCGGCCAGCCTACGTGGGATTCCTGGCATGTCTGAAGGGTGCCAGGCGAAAATGTCCCAGTTCTCTCGTAGGAACTCTCGCAGTGCGGCATCTACATCAGGGTTTAAATGTGCCCCGATGGAAGCTGTTTTATTGGGGTCCGTTGGATGGACCTGGAATTTGACTATTTCGTCCGCCAGTTTAAAGGAGGTGGACTTGGATCTTTTGCCGAGTACCACGTCATCTCTATTCACCGTGGAGCGCAGCGCAGTCAGTTCCTCAGCCGCTAGGGCTTCAGATAGTGCCTCAAGGGCCAGTGCGGCTGTCTTGTTTTCGGCGCGGAGTGCTATGTCCGGATCACTAGCGAGAGTGATGATCCCGTTGGGCCCGGGCATCTTGAGCTTCATGTACCCGTAATGGGGTATTGCTTGGAAGATTGTAAACGCTTCCTGCCCTAGCAGAGCGTGATAACTGCTGCGGAACAGAGCCACATGGAACGTGACCTCTTCGGACCTGTAATTATCCGGCGTGCCAAACACCACATCTAGTGTGATTTTTCCTGTACAGCGCGCTTCTCGACTGGGGATTATTCCTCTAAAGGTTGTGCTGCTTCGCTCAATGCAGTTCCAGTCTATTTCCATTTTTTGAAGGGTTTCCTCGTAAATGAGGTTCAATCCGCTGCCGCCGTCCATGAGTACCTTGGTGAGACGAAAGTCGTCCACTATTGGACTGAGGACCAATGCAGCTGGTACTCGGGCTGTTCGGAATTTAGGTTCATCACTGGCGTTAAAGGTAATAGCCGTGTCACTCCATGGGTTTATTGTTGCCACTTGGTAGATTTCGCCAAGGCTGCGGAGTGTCCTTTTTCGCATGTTATTTGATGTGAAAGTCTCGAAGACTGTTAATACCGTATTGGTGTCTCTGGGGTGGCTTTCTGTGGCCTCCGGAATTAGGAGATCTTCGCCAATTTTGGCCACCTGCCGGAGTATCCAACATGCTCTAAGGTTGTGAGTTGGTGTGGCGTCCTCTGTACTGTGAATTTTACAGGGTCCATTAAGCCATCCTTCCAATACAGTTCCATGCCCTGTAGAGGGTTTTTGTGTTTTGGTGTTTGACCCGGGTGTCTAGCGATGATGCACCCTTTTATTTCGGACTTGGTTTGCATTCAGGGACGGATTGTCCCAAAATTTTATTTCGGTTTTCCAGGCGCTTTCCATCACACAGTACATTCGTACTATGGACGCCAAGTCAGCGAAGCGTGTAATATCATGGCGACTTATGGCGTTGAGGATTCCCTTGTCCGTGCAATTATTGTAGAAGCATGAAATCGCGTCTTCCTCGCGGCAGTCCTTTATCCTGTTCATAACCAGGAGGAATCTGGCCCAGTAATGATGTACTGTTTCTTCGGACTCTTACCTAATTTGGGACAGATCTCTAATGTTCGGGTGGGTGGGTGGAATTAAATCCGAAGCCTCACCCCATCTGAGGCTCAGAGGCCGAGGAATTTCCGAACTCGAAAATTTGGATTCCTGGATGTTGTCCAATGAATCCAGTCCATCGCCTGACTCTAAGTTCAGGTCTTGAGTGATATCCTCCCCTCGGCGGGTATCCGGCTTGGAGGGATCGGGAATCCAGACGTAGCTAGTCCTTAAGATAGATGAGGGGTCGCCGCACTGTCCCTCTACCACGGCAACGTGATGGGTGACTTGGGGAGAGTTAATCTCTCTCAGATCGGGCTTGGGCCCAATCTGGTCGTAATCCATAGCGACTCCCAGGGCGGCGATGCGATCCAAGAGCTCGTTTATGGAGGAGAGCTCCATTGGATCTAACTGCTCGGCGAGTTCCAAGCTGACATGAAGATTGTTTTCGATGGCTCGAGAGGTCATCGTCGGCGCAGAAGCCGAACAGGCGGTCATAAGAAAACCACCTAGCCGGAGGGTTTGTCCGACAGCCAAAGCTCCCTTAACAACGGTGCCGTCTTTAAAGACGGGGCGAGGCATCCTCCCTAATGGCGATGGCACAGAGGAACTCTCAATGAAAGCACCAATGTCGGTGTCAAAACCGGTGGATTTCGGGTAGGGGGTCCCGAACTGTGCGTCTAGGCCGGATGGTAACAGGAGGAAAGGGACACGAAGTTTTACCCAGGTTCGGGCCCACTCGATGGAGGTAAAACCCTATGTCCTGCTTGATTAATATTGATGATATGGGTAGTACAAGAGTAGATCTACCACGAGATCGGAGAGGCTAAACCCTAGAAGCTAGCCTATGGTATGATTGTTGTTGTTTATGTTGTCCTACGGACTAAAACCCTCCGATTTATATAGACACCAGAGAGGGTTAGGGTTACACAAAGTCGGTTACAATGGTAGGAGATCCACATATCCGTATCGCCAAGCTTGCCTTCCATGCCAAGGAAAGTCCCTTCCGGACACGGGACGGAGTCTTCAATCTTGTATATTCATAGTCCAGGAGTCTGACTGAAGGTATAGTCCGGCTATCCGAACACCCCCTTATCCAGGACTCCCTCAAGCGGCATCAAACCCAGACTAGTGCGATCCCTACGGGAGTCAGATAAACACAGGGTCGAGGAACTTGATTTCGTACTCTGGGGATTGCGGACTACGCCCAATCGCATGACCGGATACACACCCTTTTTATGGTGTACGGCGTAGAGGCTGTCTTGCCCTGTGACATTATCCATGACTCACCTCGAGTGCGCATGTATGAAGAGAAAGAGGCCGAGCTCGATCGGCAAGATGACCTAGATGGCCTGGAGGAGGAGCGTGATATTGCAAGAGCTCGTTCTGTATTTTACCAACAATAGGCTCGGAGATACCAAAGCAGAGAAGTGCGGGCCAAGACTTATAATGTCGGCGAACTCGTTTTACGCCTCCTAGAGAAGAAGAAGGACAAGCTCAAACCTGTAGCGACCCGACCTCAGATGGTCAAGTCTCTGTGCTTCAGTGTCATCCCTGGATCGGTAGTGCTTACACACACAGTACTCGAAGGATTTATAACAGAGTAGCAATCACACACTTATTACATCGAATGTCTCAAAAGAGAACTTATTACAATAATATGGCTTAAGGCCATCTAAAACGATGACAGCGGAAGGCTTGGAAGATAAAGTGAGTCCATCAACTCCAACGACATAGCTGAGCTGCACGACAATGACCTAACGAACCTTACTCCTGTTTGAAAAGTCTGCAACATAATACGTTGCAGCCCGAAAATGGGCCAGCACATGGAATATGCTGTCAATATAACACACTAGAGCAAGAACAGAATAATGCTATCACTATATGCATATTTGGCTGGTGGAAAGCTCTATGGTTATAGTTTTTGCGAAAAGCCAATTTTTCCCTACAACAAAGGAATAGATTTTGATTTAACTATCATGGTGGTTGAACAACATTGAGAAGGTTCCTCCAACTCAATCCCAATTAAAGTGATTAACAACCCAACAGTGTTAATTAAACATGATGAGATACATGTGATAACCCAAGTACTAGATACTCAAGATTGTCCATAACTAGGGACACGGCTAACCATGATTAGATTGTACACTCTGCAGAGGTTTGCACACTTTTCCCCACAAGACTCGATCGCCTCCATTGGATTTCTCGCACTACATGGTGTTTGAGAAACGGATGACCGAGACATAGTCTTTCAGAAACATTAACTCTTTACTCCGGACAGACCATACCAAACCTACATCCCACTACCTGCTGATCTGCCTCTTCAAGAGCTTCACGTAACTTACTCAACTATGCTAGAGCCCATAATAGCTTGTGGCTGCACACGGAAGTTTCTAGCCTGAATCATCTCAGTTCCCTTTGAGCCTGGATGGCGGTCCATAGGAAAATCACACGGAACCCCGGGATTTCCAAAAAATACAGGCAACACTGGGTACCCCAGGTGCCTCAATCCACCCAGATGTTAATTTAAGTTGCCACCTTAAGTTGAACCATTAATTAACAACTCACATCTATCATGGATTTCACTCAAACCTGACCCACGTCTACGAGCATAGCAATATAATATAAGCAAACGTAGAAGTAACTCCCAAGGGTTTGAATATAACAGGGCAATAGGTTCTACCTTAATAACTACTTCCCATCCCACATGTTAATGATATCCTAATCATGCAATGTTTGAGGATTCGAACTAATGCATAAAAACTAGGTATGGAAAGAGTATGATCAATGTGTTACTTGCCTTGCTGACGATCCGCGAATCCTAGAGACTCATAGCAACACGCTTCGCACTCCAGGAATTCTATCGCAAACAAACAATAGCATACATAAGTAACAAGCAATGATGCACAAGAAAAACACAAATAAGAGAGAGGTTGACCAGAAAGTTCAACTTAAGAACTCCGGTTCGCAAAAGAATCAAATCAACGGAGCAACGAAACTCAAAGGGCAAAAGAAAGAAGCTTTGTTTACTAATCTGAACCTAGGTTAAATTTTACAGTAGCAAAAACTTGTTTGAGTTGGTTAAACGGAAAGAGGGTTTCGAGACGAAACTCTAGGCGCTTGAATCGCCTGATTCCGATAAACGAACGAAAAGATAAACAGAAACTAAGATCGGATCAGAAATCGCGATCAGAAAAATCGCGGAATAAATCCGATAAAAAGAAAACTGATGAACAGACTAACGAACGAGCGTTCGTTAGCTGTAACTAACGGGAGAAAACCATTCGTTAAAACGAACGTACGGACGAACGTCCGCTAACTAGAAGAACCGAGAAAAACCGGCAAAACGAAAAAAAACGAAACTAGGGTTTCGAAAAAAACCGAACGGTTTAAAAAAACCGGCGGCTCGGATCCGGCGGATACCTCCAGCGAGGCGGCTGCGGGGCGGGGCGGCGACTCGCGGGGAGGCGGGGCTTGGCGGCGGCGGCGGGGCTTGGCGGCGGC
>NC_041388.1:90677842-90685810 GCF_002162155.2 Triticum dicoccoides
GGGCGGCTTGCTTGGAGGAGGGGGCAAGCGGCGGCGAGGCGGAGTCCGGCTCGGACTCCGGGTCCGAGCGGCGGCGGGGCGGCGCGCGCGCGGGGAGGCTGCGGCGGCTGCGGGCCGGCCTGGCTCGGATGGGCCTTAGGCCCAGTCGGGCGCGGGAACTTTTTTTCTTTTTTTTTAAATAATTTTGCTGACAGAAATAAAATCCTAGAAAAATAAATAAAAATGCCAAAACAATTTTTCACAGTCTAAATAAAATATTTAGAACGAGATGAACATTTTCTTGGACCTAAAATGCAACTTTGAAAACGTGCAATTTTTCTAATGCAAATAAAATTCGAATAAAATCAAGTAAAATCAAATAAATGATTTTAATATTTTTCCTCTGATATTTCAATTATTTTGCAGAAGTCATATTATCTCCTTTCATTTATTTTGATAAGAAATATTTTTCGAGAGAAAAATAATTAAAATCAAAATCCTCGTTTCATTATTTAATAAAAATCAAATATGAAAAACCGGGAAAATCCCCAACTCTCTCCGTGGGTCCTTGAGTTGCTTAGGATTTTCGAGGATTTGCGGAACGGAAATGCAATAAAATATGATATGCATGGATGACTATGTATAACATTCCAAATTGAAAATGTGGGATGTTACAAACCTACCCCCCTTAAGATGAATCTCGCCCTCGAGATTCGGGTTGGCTAGAAAATAGGTGTGGGTGGTCTTTGCGGAGATCATCCTCTCGTTCCCAGGTGGCTTCATCCTCGGTATGGTGGCTCCACTGAACTTTGCAAAACTTGATAACCTTACTGCGGGTGACTCTGCTGGCAAACTCAAGAATCTTAACTGGCTTCTCCTCGTAAGTCAAATCACTGTCCAACTGAATTGCCTCCAAGGGTACTATATCTCTTAATGGTATATCGGCCATCTCAGCATGACACTTCTTCAGCTGTGAAACATGAAACACATCATGAACTCCTGACAATCCCTCGAGTAATTCCAATTTGTAGGCAACTTCTCCCATCCGTTCCAAAACACGATACAGTCCTACAAATCTCGGAGCTAACTTACCCTTAACTCCAAAATGTTTCACTCCTCGCAAGGGAGATACTCGCAGATATACTCTGTCTCCAATTTCATAGGTTACCTCCTTGTGTTTTGAGTCCGCATAACTCTTCTGCCTGGACTGAGCAATCTTCAGTCTATCACGAATCAATTTAACCTTCTCCTCAGACTCCTTGATCAAGTCTGGTCCAAACAACTGTCGGTCTCCTACCTCATCCCACATCAAGGGTGTTCTGCACCTGCGTCCATACAGGGCTTCAAACGGTGCCATCTTCAAACTGGATTGGTAGTTGTTGTTGTATGAGAACTCTGGTGTAACTGATGCCAGAACATTGAAGTAAACTGTTTCCTCTATCCGATACGATGGTCCTCGGAACTCCATGCAGACATATGATCCTGGACATATAAATCTTGGCCAACTTCGCACTTGTATAAGTGGTTTTCACTGGGATGAAGTGAGCCACTTTGGTTAAGCGATCGACTACTACCCATACGGAATCATATCCTGATTTAGTCCTGGGCAATCCGGTGATAAAGTCCATGCAAAGTTTATCCCACTTCCATTCGGGTATCGGCATAGGCTGTAACAGTCCTCCTGGCTTTTGATGTTCTGCCTTCACTCTCTGACATACATCACATACGGCTACATACTCGGCAATATCCATCTTCATACCGGTCCACCAGAAATGTTCCTTCAAATCCAGATACATCTTGGTGTTTCCGGGGTGTATCGAGTATGGTGAGTCATGAGCCTCTTGAAGTATTAACTTCCTGATCTCCTGGTTATTGGGCACATAAACTCGGTCCTCAAACCATAGGGTATCGTGCTCATCCTCACAAAAACCTTTGGCCTTTCCTTTGCCCATCTTCTCCTTTATCTCGGCAATCTCTTTGTCATCCTTCTGAGCTTCCCGAATCTTGTCCAACAATGTTGACTGGACCTCCATTGTTGCAATGAATCCTCTAGGAACAATCTCTAATCGAAGTTCCATGATATCCTCTGCTAACTCCTTCGGCAGTGCCTTACTTTTAAGGATATTAGCATAACTTTTCCTGCTCAAGGCGTCTGCTACGACATTGGCCTTTCCTGGATGATAGTGTAGCTTCATGTCATAATCCTTTATAAGCTCCAACCATCTTCTCTGTCTAAGGTTCAGTTCCTTCTGGGTGAAGATGTACTTCAAACTCTTATGGTTCGTGTATACATCACATCGGTCTCCAATAAGGTAATGTCTCCAGGTCTCCAATGCATGCACTACGGCTGCTAACTCCAAATCATGCGTGGCATAGTTCAACTCATGAGGTTTTAGTTGTCGTGAGGCATACGAAACAACTCTTCCATCCTGCATAAGCACACATCCAAGTCCTAAGCGAGAGGCGTCGCAATACACTTGGAACTCCTTATGTATATCCGGCAGTGTTAGCACTAGCGCTGTAGTCAACCATTTCTTCAACTCCTGGAAACTTCCCTCGCAATCTTCTGTCCATTTAAACTTAGTATCCTTCTTTAACAGTTCAGTCATTGGCTTCGCAATCTTGGAAAAGTTCTCAATGAATCTCTAGTAGTATCCTGCGAGTCCAAGAAAACGGTGGATCTCGCTAACTGAGGTGGGTGCCAACCATTCAGTGACTGACTGAACTTTGCTGGGGTCTACGGCTATACCATCTCCTGATATAACATGTCCAAGGAACCCGACTTCCTTCAACCAAAACTCGCATTTGCTAAACTTAGCATACAACTGGTATTCCCTGAGTTTCTCGAGAACTAAGCGCAAATTCTCCTTGTGCTCCCCCTCGTTCTTCAAGTATACCATAATATCATCAATAAACACCACAACAAACTTGTCCAAATACTACATGAACACCTTGTTCATCATGCTCATGTAATAGGCAGGGGCGTTAGTCAGTCCAAATGACATGACCGTGTACTCGTATAATCCATACCGCGTCGTGAACACTGTCTTTGGTATATCCTTCTCTCGTATCTTTAACTGATGGTATCCCGATTTCAAATCGATCTTTGAAAACACCTTAGCTCCTTGCAACTGATCAAACAGATCGTTGATCATCGGCAGTGGGTACTTGTTCTTAATCGTCACCTCATTCAAGGCTCGATAATCAACAACCATCCTTAGGGATTTATCCTTCTTCTCAACCAAAAGCACAGGGGCTCCCCAAGGTGATGAACTTCTTCGGATGTATCCTTTCTCCAATAACTCCTTGATCTGTTTCTTAATTTCCTCCAGATCATTTGCGGGCATCCGATAGGGTCTCTTGGATATTGGTCATGTTCCTGGCAACAGCTCTATCAAAAACTCAATGTCTCTATCTGGTGGCATGCCTGGTAACTCCTCTGGAAAAACATCCGGATAATCCTTCACTACATGCACTTCCTCCTGAACAACTCCCATAAGGGCATTCACTTGGCTCCTCCTAGGCACATGCCTAGACACATACTTAATTCTTTTTCCCTCCGAGTGGTAAGATAAATCGACTTACTAGCATAGTCAATACTTCCTCCAAACTTTGACATCCATTCCATACCTAATATCACATCCAATCCTTGTGACTCCAAGATAATTAGGTCGGACGGAAACACATGTGTGCCAATGGTTAAGGGTATCTGGTCGCACCATCGGCTAGCCATGTACTCTGCTCCGGGTGAGCTCACTAACAGAGGGGTCCTAAGGGTTTTGGTTGGGAGTTTAAACTTATCCACAAATCCCCTTGATATGTATGAATGCGATGCACCAGTATCGAAAAGAACAAGAGCGGTAAATGACTTAACCAAAAACATACCTATTACCGCGTCCGGCTGCTCTTCAACCTCCTCCACGTTAATGTGGATCACTTGTCCTTTGTTAAATGGATTGGGCTTCTTCTCGACGCTCCCATTTCCGTTTCCATTCTTTCCTTCAGGGCACTCCATGGCGTACTGTCCAGTCTTCCCGCACTTGAAACAAGTAACATGACTTAAGTCCCTTTTGGCGGGTGTGGCTGGATTGGGGCGGTTCTGATTATTGTCGGTTCCGTTCCCATTCCCATTCTTAGAACCATTGTGGTTATGCGATCCTCCTCCAGCGTGGTTGTGGCCTCCATGGTTATGAACAAGTCCTCCCGAGTTCGGGGTTAGGCGAGGCTTCTGCTGAGCTCCTGAATTATACTTCCCTTGTCCGTACTTTCCCTTGTGGCTCTCAATCTGCTGTTGCTTCCCTTTAATCATAAGAGCCTTATCTACCAACTCCTGGTAGTTGTTGAAGGTTGCTACCATCAACTGCATGCTCATCTCATCATTCAGCCCTTCCATAAACTTCTCCTACTTCGCGGCATCTGTGGCCACATCATCAGGGGCATAGCGTGATAACTTGCTAAAATCATCCACGTACTGAGCCACGGTACCGTTTCCCTAGCGTAGGTTGCGGAACTCCCGCTTCTTCATCTGCATAGCTCCAGTTGAGACATGGACCGTGCGGAAAGCTTGCTGAAACTGGTCCCAAGTGACGTTGGCTATGGGGAAAGTGGCTGTGTAATTCTCCCACCATGAGGTTGCTGGTCCATCCAATTGATGTATGGAAAAGCGCACCTTATCATCATCTGTGCAACCTGCGGTGGTCAACTCCCTTCCAATACGGCGTAGCCAATCATTAGCAACTATTGGCTCGGTGCTACTGGAAAACACCGGCGGCTATAACCTTAGAAAACGGGCTAGGTTGTCCACTAGCGGCGGGTTGTTGTTGTTGTTGTTGTTGTTGTTGTTGTTGTTGTTGTTGTTGTTGTTGTTGTTGTTGTTGTTGCCCTGGTTTTGAACTAGCAATTGCATCAAGGCATTCTGCTGCTGGATCAACTGGGTGAGCTCCGGTGTGAAAGCAAAACCGGTGTCACGTCTCGCAGGCATCTGATGGGTTTAGATGGAAGAGATCAGAATAGAAAAAAATGGGGTCTAATGAGAAAGCACTACCCATATGCACATGAGACAAACACAAACATTTTACTCAATAAATCAAGCAAGGGCATACAAACGGTCTAGAACTATCGCAAATGTGCTCAACTACTACTAAATACATGGGGGAATACTACTAATATATGGTGGTCATCTAGAAATTTTGATCGGTGGAAGACTCCATGATGTCTGCTCCAGCTTCGTCTTCAAAGTCATCATCACTAGGATCGGAATCGGTGTCGTCGATGATGATGTAGTTGTCCGGGCAAGTGGAATCATCGTCTTCTTCTCCCGGTGCTGGTCCTCCCATGAATGCTCCGATCTTCTTAACCAGGTCGTCATTCTTCTCCATTAGTGTCTTGATTTCCTCCTCATATCCATCGCATGTAAACTTGAGTTCTTCCTCCAGCTCGATGATTCTAGTCTTCGCCTTCTTCAAGTCCATCATGTCCGCGCACATCTGGTTCTCCTGACGTCGAATGTGCTGGTTTAACTCCTGGATGAAAGCTGCAATAGATCTATCCTTCCTGGTGCTGATTACTTCCCATTGCTCGTCTCGACGCCCACATATTTGGTAGATAGTGTCCTTAAGCTCCCTGTTGTAGACTTCTCCAATGTGTCCCATGGTAATGTGGGTTGCCATGCTCTTGCCTAGACTCCAGGTGGGTGCTTCAAAAGAAAATTCTATGGGTTTAGAAGTTGGCAAGAACGTCCTTCCGGGAACTTGTACTTGAACCATCCATTGCTCCTCTTTAGGTAAAGTGGCATTGTACGTCCTGGTGAAGCTTGGTATTCCAATGTTCAAGTATCTAGTGACTTCCTTCAAGTGGCGTCCAAAAGGTGTGTCTTCATCTGGTTGTGCAAACTTTTTCTTCATCTCCGTCATCCTAAAGAGTAGAGAATGGAGAGGAGTCAGAAATGAGTAGAGAAGTGTGACCTAGGGTTCATCTTAGTGGTCGTGTCCTACACTCAGCGTGTGCTCTGATACCATCTTGTAGCGACCCGACCTCAGATGGTCAAGTCTTTGTGCTTCAGTGTCATCCCTGGATCGGTAATGCTTACACACACAGTACTCAAAGGATTTATAACAGAGTAGCAATCACACACTTATTACATCGAATGTCTCAAAAGAGAACTTATTACAATAATATGGCTTAAGGCCATCTAAAACGATAACAGCGGAAGGCTTGGAAGATAAAGTGAGTCCATCAACTCCAACGACATAGCTGAGCTGCACGGCAACGACCTAACGAACCTTACTCCTGTCTGAAAAGTCTGCAACATAATACGTTGCAGCCCGAAAACGGGCCAGCACATGGAATATGCTGGCAATATAACACAGTAGAGCAAGAACAGAATAATGCTATCACTATATGCATATTTGGCTGGTGGAAAGCTCTATGGTTATAGTTTTTGCGAAAAGCCAATTTTTCCCTACAACAAAGGAATAGATTTTGATTTAACTATCATGGTGGTTGAACAACATTGAGAAGGTTCCTCCAACTCAATCCCAATTAAAGTGATTAACAACCCAATAGTGTTAATTAAACATGATGAGATACATGTGATAACCCAAGTACTAGATACTCAAGATTGTCCATAACCAGGGACACGGCTAACCATGATTAGATTGTACACTCTGCAGAGGTTTGCACACTTTTCCCCACAAGACTCGATCGCCTCCGTTGGATTTCTCGCACTACATGGTGTTTGAGAAACGGATGACCGAGACATAGTCTTTCAGAAACATTAACTCTTTACTCCGGACAGACCATACCAAACCTACATCCCACTACCTGCTGATCTGCCTCTTCAAGAGCTTCACGTAACTTACTCAACTATGCTAGAGCCCATAATATCTTGTGGCTGCACACGGAAGTTTCTAGCATGAATCATCTCAGTTCCCTTTGAGCCTGGGTGGCGGTCCATAGGAAAATCACACGGAACCCCGGGATTTCCAAAAAATACAGGCAACACTGGGTACCCCAGGTGCCTCAATCCACCTAGATGTTAATTTAAGTTGCCACCTTAAGTTGAACCATTAATTAACAACTCACATCTATCATGGATTTCACTCAAACTCGACCCACATCTACGAGCATAGCAATATAATATAAGCAAACGTAGAAGTAACTCCCAAGGGTTTGAATATAACAGGGCAATAGGTTCTACCTTAATAACTACTTCCCATCACACATGTTAATGACATCCTAATCATGCAATGTTTGAGGATTGGAACTAATGCATAAAAATTGGGTATGGAAAGAGTATGATCAATGTGTTACTTGCCTTGCTGACGATCTGCGAATCCTAGAGACTCGTAGCAACACGCTTCGCACTTCGGGAATTCTATCGCAAACAAACAATAGCATACATAAGTAACAAGCAACGATGCACAAGCAAAACTCAAATAAGAGAGAGGTTGACCAGAAAGTTCAACTTAAGAACTCTGGTTCGCAAAAGAATCAAATCAACGGAGCAACGAAACTCAAACGGCGAAAGAAAGAAGCTTCGTTTACTAATCTGAACCTAGGTCAAATTTTACAGTAGCAAAAACTTGTTTGAGTTGGTTAAACGGAAAGAGGGTTCCGAGACGAAACTCTAGGCGCTTGAATCGCCTAATTCCGATAAACGAGCAAAAAGATAAAACTAAGATCGGATCAGAAATCGTGATCAGAAAAATCACGGAATAAATCCGATAAAAAGAAAACTGACGAACAAACTAACGAATGAGCGTTCATTAGCTGTAACTAACGGGCGAAAACCGTTCGTTAAAACGAACGCACGGACGAACGTCCGCTGACTAGAAGAACCGAGAAAAACCGGCGAACCAAAAAAAACGAAACTAGGATTTCGAAAAAAACCAAACGGGTTAGAAAAACCGGCGGCTCGGATCCGGCGGATACCTCCGGCGAGGGGGTCCGGCGAGGCGGCTGCGGGGCGGGGCTTGGCGGCGGCGGCGG
>NC_041388.1:90686096-90690980 GCF_002162155.2 Triticum dicoccoides
CTGCGGGCCGGCCTGGCTCGGCTGGGCCTTAGGCCCAGTCGGGCGCGGGAACTTTTTTTTCTTTTTTTTTAAAAAAAATAATTTCGCCGACAGAAATAAAATCCTAGAAAAAAAATAAAAATCTAAAAATGCCAAAACAAATTTTCACCGTCTAAATAAAATATTTAGAACGAGATGAACATTTTCTTGGCCCTAAAATGCAACTTTGAAAACATGAAATTTTTATAATGCAAATAAAATCTAAATAAAATCAAGTAAAATCAAATAAATGATTTTAACATTTTCCTCCGATATTTCAATTATTTTGGAGAAGTCATATTATCTCCTCTCATTTATTTTGATAAGAAATATTTTTCGGAGAGAAAAATAATTAAAATCAAAATCCTTGTTTCATTATTTGATAAAAATCAAATATGAAAAACCGGGAAAATCCCCAACTCTCTCCGTGGGTCCTTGAGTTGCTTAGGATTTTCGAGGATTTGTGGAACGGAAATGCAATAAAATATGATATGCATGGATGACTATGTATAACATTCCAAATTGAAAATTTGGGATGTTACGAAACCAAAATGGGAGGGCCCCTTCATTATAGATGAAGTTCTGATAGGAGGAGCCTATCACCTTCGTAAAGCATCGGATAATCGCCTAGAGTCGAATCCATGGAACGCTGCTCGGCTCCAAAGATTCTACGCATAAGTTCGGTCATGTTTCTTTTTCATTCTTTTTCTCCTCTTCATTTGTTTTTTTTCTCGTTTTTATACTATTCTTAGGATATGTTCGGATAGGCCGAACACTTGAGGGGTACACATCCTAAAATGTGTACACCCCACCATGACCGGGGGCTTATTTAACCAAAGCTTAATATTATTCCGAGCCTGGAGCTCACAATATATATGTCGTTTGCTCATATACACCCTTTTTGCCATTATATGCACCTCTATGACTTAAGTTTTGGCCAAGTTGGGTTGCCTCGCTCCTGTGTTTATGTCCTACGTTCCCGATTGTTCGGATAGGGCATAAAGGGAGCACCTCTGCGATTGTTACAACTGGGTAATCTGGACCTGTACCTCAGACGGGTGAAGCCAAAAGCTAGCGTTCTTAAGATAATAATTGGTCGGCAATCAAATGACAGATTGTTACATTTTGATAACTCTTCAAATATATAGGACCATTTTTTCCGTACTACGTACCAAAGCCTAGACGCGCATAATTACAGCATGCCAACCCAAGGAAAGGAACCCTTAACAGAACTATTCTCCTTGGAATATGTTTCTTACACATGTATATAACATATTTCCTGAACTAAATTTTTTGTCTGTTTGAGCACAATAACTGGGTTGCCTGGTTTCTGGACATAGTGAATGTTTATTTTTCATTCCACAATAGTATCTGGAAACACTCCACCATTTTGGTTTGGAGGTGAAATCCAAAGCCTGTGATGACAAATTTTCCACATGTTCGGCCAAAGATACAGGTTGGTCACAAAGTACATTAATACATTGCATCAAATACTCATTCCTTATCTATCCCATCTACCAGACTATCTAACCTACAGTCTTCCGGCGAATATTTCGCAGCTATCATTACTTGGTCATACACCAAGTTCGACGGAATTTCTTTGCCGTCCGGTCCCTGTGGTCCTACTCGGGCCATATGATTCGGATCTAGCTTGGTGAAGCATGTTTTCACCATCGTCCAGGCTTCTCGTGCACCTTCACAGCAGGCAGGCATCTTCCATAGCTCAAAGCGGTGCCGGGCACCTTTGAATAGGTTTGCCAAACCCTCCATACTTTCTGGAGGGGTATCAGACGGGCATAAAGCCTTGACCATGCTCTTCATGGCTTTCCGGGCCCACGCATACACCACGGACAACTCCTTCAGCACATCGCCTGGAAATCCAGATACTTCTTCTTTCGGCCGATCAGTTAATAGACCTGTAGTAATAACATCATGACATTCCGAACTATGGACTAGGCATGAGTAAGTATGGTGGTTTTTACAAATCATACCGAACATGCCGCCCTTCAACTTTTCATTTTCTTTCTGGGCGGCCGATAGCTGAGCCTTCAAGCTATCTATCTCTTCAAATTGTTTGTCTTTTTCATCCTTGTGTTTTTTCTTCTCGGACATACTCATTGCGGCCTTTTTCATTTCCGCCAGTTCGATGGTGACAACATTCAACTGCGTCTGGTTTGTTTTCAGCTGCTGGGATAGTGCAGCATTCTTTTCCTTAAGAACCTGCATGATAAATCGATCCTTAAATCAGTTAGTATCGCCCCTTCATGTCTCGGGGGCTACTTGCATATGTCTATCAAAATTGCGCAAACTCTTACCTGTATATCCTTTGAGAATAGTTGTGTAACTCCGGCAAGTCCGTCTCGAGCGGCTCAGATATATGCGTCCATCGAACTTAGTGTGGTAAATTCCTGTTCGGAAAAAGCTGGAGCACGCATGGCCTCTTTTAGTCGACGGTGATTCATTACGCTCTCCACCTTAGAATTCGTGACGGATACATCATCTGAATCCTCATGAGGCAATGGAATTGGCATTGCATCAGCCCTTGTCCTAGCTGACGAGTCCAGCGCCGGTTGGCTGACATTCGGCTAGCAGGGTGTTTCCCCACTATCTGCCGCGTGCTCCTCCTGAGTCAAAGATGGAAGGAAGCTTTAACAATTCTAACTCGTGCCTAGGCACGTATTAAACGAACATACCTTTTTGAAGACGGTGAGGGTTCTATGGTGCCCCCAGCCTCCTTTCGTTTTGAACGACTACCCTACGAAGGGGCCGCCCTTGAGGAGGTGCGGTCTGCTGAGCGTCGATCCTATTAAGTAGGGATTCGTACAATGGACAAAAGTGCAAGCAGGGACTTCTTTTTGAAAGCTTTCAGATACTTACGATGAAGAAGGGATAGGTGCGGGGGGTAGTCGGCGGTGATAGCCACTTCCGAGCCGTCAAGGCTCGCTTCATAAAATACCCCATCATCGAACTCTATGTATATATCTGGATCCTCGTAGAAACCAGGGTCTTCATCGTGATTGTGATCCTCTGGTTGTGGGGCAGGACAGTAAACATCCTCGATCATCTTCCTCCATGATTGTTTAGTGAAAACAAAAAACAACTGGATTAGCATGCCGTGATAGCAATAAGGCGACATAGGTAATCGAAATATTACCTATTCAATGGGGTTGTACATGGAGTAACCTTCCCGGCAGTTTAAGCGGAGGAAATCTTCCTTGTCGCCCTTGTACAGGTCAATCAGGATCATGGCCAATTCGGTTGGGGTATCCGGATCCTTGCGTTTGTAACAAGACGCATCGTCTTCTCCATTGTAGCACCATAAGGGGGTTACTCTGGACTGGAGGGGCTGGATGCATCTTTTTATTGCAATGGCCATAACCTCAATCATCAAGAGCTCGGTATGGGCTAATAATCTAACCTTACTGACCAGCCTTTTTTATTTCCGCGTTGTCCTCCTCCTTGGGACTTCGAGGATCCCAGTTGAGGCGCTTCTTTAAGGGAGCGCTAGAAAATTCGGGAAGGCCGCGCCAAACTTGTTCTGGCAGTGGGATGTCATCCATGTAAAACCACTCCAAAGACCATTGTGGATATGCCTCTTTGGGAGTTCCAATGGGGTATCTGGATCCAGCTATACGCCATACTTCGGCACCGCCCACTTCAAATATGGAACCTCCTCGATGGAGGGGGACAAGGCAAAAGAACTTTTTCCATAGTTCGAAATGGGCCTCAATACCCAAGAACAGTTTGCAGAGGGAAACAAAACCTGAGATGTGAAGAATCGAACCTGGGGTGAGGTTGTGCAGCTAGATGCCATAAAATTCCAATAGACCCCTGAGAAAGGGATGGATTGGAAAGCCTAAGCCCCACAAAAGGAATGGGACGAAGTACACTCTCTCCTCCCTATTGGGGTTAGGGAAATTTCTAGCCAGCACGTCGCTGCCTATTGAGGCCAATCCCGCTCGAACGGAGACTAGATCTGTGAGGGGAAGATATCCCTGCATCTGGAGCCGACTCAGCTGAAGATGAGGCACTGAGCAGCTCTGCCAATCGCCCTCTTGAGGGCCATGGGGCCGCGAAAAAGAGCCTGGGGTGCTGGTCATGTTTGGAGGCTTTTTGTGGCTGATGTTGGCGTTTCCTCTGTGCGATGTGGATGGCACTTTGAGGATTCGATCTCTTTATATAGGCACCATCCCTACGTGACCGGGTGTTTTCTTTTTAATAAAAAATGGTGGACCGTTCGCATTCGCCCAGCGCATGGAAATCGAGGCGACAGGGGAGGAGTCATAAAGACGGAACAAGGAAGCCAGATTCGAACTATTGTCCGCCTAGTATACAGTGAAGAACCAGCCTTGCAAAAGCCGAAGACGTAAGCCGGATACTACATCTTCATGTGAAGACCAGTTCGGGGGCTACTGAGGGAGCCCTAAATTAGGGGGTCCTCGAGTGTCCGGACTACTGGATGTGGGCCGGACTGATGGGTCATGAAGATACAAAGCAGAAGGATTTTCCCCATGTTCGGGTAGGACTCTCCTATGTAAGGATAGCAAGATTGGTGTCATGATATGTGATACGTCTCCAACGTATCTATATTTTTTTTATTGTTCCATGCTATTATATATTCTGTTTGGATGTTTAATGGGCTTATTTATACACTTTTATATTATTTTTGGGACTAACCTATTAACCGGAGGGCTAGCCCCAATTGCTGTCTTTTTGCCTATTTCAATGTTTCACGGAAAAAGAATATCAAACGGAGTCCAAACAGAATGAAACCTTCAGGAGCGTGATTTTTGGAACAAACATGATCCAACGGACTTGGAGTGGACGTCAAGCAATCAACAAGGAGGCCACGAGGCAGGGGGCATG
>NC_041388.1:90691263-90719893 GCF_002162155.2 Triticum dicoccoides
CCCAGGACGTGCCCTCCACCCTCGTGGGCCCCTCGTGGCTCCACCGACCTACTTCTTCCTCCTATATATACCTACGTACCCCCAAACCATCGAGGCGCACCACGAAAACCTAATTCCACCGCCGCAACCTTCTGTACCCGTGAGATCCCATCTTGGGACCTTTTTCGGCGCTCCGCCAGAGGGGGCATTGATCACGGAGGGCCTCTACATCAACACCATAGCCTCTCCAATGATGTGTGAGTAGTTTACCTTAGACCTTCAGGTCCATAGTTATTAGCTAGATGGCTTCTTCTCTCTCTCTTTGGATCTCAATACAAAGTTCTCCTTGATTCTCTTGGAGTCTATTCGATGTAATCTTATTTTGTGGTGTGTTTGTCGAGATCTGATGAATTGTGGGTTTATGATCAAGATTATCTATGAATAATATTTGAATCTTCTCTGAATTCTTTTATGTATGATTGGTTATCTTTGCAAGTCTCTTCGAATTATCAGTTTGGTTTAGCCTACTAGATTGATCTTTCTCGCAATGGGAGAAGTGCTTAGCTTTGAGTTCAGTCTTGCGATGCTCGATCCCAGTGACAGTAGGGGAAACGACACATATTGTATAGTTGCCATCGAGGATAAAAAGATGGGGTTCATATCATATTGCATGAGTTTATCCCTCTACATCATGTCATCTTGCTTAAAGCATTACATCGTTGAAAGTGCTAGTGATCGACTAGAGGGGGGTGAATAGGCGATTTTTATGAAAATCTTCAAAACATGGAAGTTTCGAAGACAAATGATAGAAATAAACCTATTACCATGCAGCGGAAGGTAGACTACACTAAGCAAGCCATAGTCAAGTATTCAATGAAATGAAAGCACAAAGACTAATAGCAGCTAGGCGGTATAGATCAGGATGGAAGATAGTATGAAGCCAATCAGAACAAGAAGTCACACAGTGACGACAAATAGATAATGGAAACAGGCAATGACTTCACAAGGACCAATCTGCAAATAAAGAGATGGGAAGGATAGAACCAGTGGCTCGTTGAAGACAATAATTTGTTGGACCAGTTCCAGTTGCTGTGACAACTGTACGTCTGGTTAGGGAGGCTGAGATTCAACTCAGAAGACCGCGTCTTCACCTTATTCCCCTTCAGCTAAGGACACCCAGTCCTCTCCCAATTACTCTGGTAAGTCTTCAAGGTAGACTTCCAAACCTTCACAGACTTCATTCACCGGCGTTCCACAATGACTCTTGGATGCTCAGAACACGACGCCCAACCGGCTGGAGGATTCATAGTCCTCAAGTGTAATAAGTCTTCAGATCACACAAACAAGAAGACTTTAGTGATGCCTAACACTCTTTGGCTCTGGGTGTTTAGGGCTTTGTCCTCACAAAGATTTCTCTCTCAAAGGCTTCGAGGTGGGTTGCTCTCAAATGACAAAAGCCGTGCACTAACTCTGAGCAGCCAACCAATTTATGGTGTAGGGGGTGGGCTATTTATAGCCACTAGGCAACCCGATCTGGTTTGTCCGAAATGACCCTGGGTCACTAAGGAACTGACACGTGTTCCAACGGTCATATTTAAAACATACACGGCAACTTTACTTGAGCTACAAGAAAAGCTGACTTATCCAGCTCTGGATAAGATTTGCTCTCATTGTCTTCGCTCGAAGACATAGGATTTTAGTTAAGCATCACTTCAGTCATTCTGACTGGTTTATTTGGACCCCAATTAACAGTACGGTGGTTCCTATGACTCAACAAAGAAGAAAAAGAACGACGAAACAACTAAGTCTTCACACTCCATAGTCTTCACGTGTTGTCTTCTCTTGTCATAGTCTTCAATGTGAATGTCTTCACATACCACCTTTGACTTCAATGTCTTCATACATTTTTAGGGGTTATCTCTGGTAGGAAAACCGAATCAATGAGGGACTTCTACCTGTGTTATCCTACAATTCTCACAAACACATTAGTCCCTCAACCAGGTTTGTCATCAATACTCCAAAACCAACTAGGGGTGGCACTAGATGCACTTACAATCTCCCCCTTTTTGGTGATTGATGACAAATTGGTTGAAGTTTTCAACGGGGATAGAAATATGTGAAATTGTAAAGGATTTAAGTATTGTCTTCGTAAGTAGCAGAAAGGCTCCCCCTGAAGATGTGCATATAAGTATTTTGCTTTTGAATGCAAATGCATATGGCAGGTTGTACTTGCGGAGCTCCTCTTTTACTTATGAAGACAATTCATCATGCATGAAAGGATATATCGAAGATAATGACATGCATAATGAAAAATGGACGTCTACAAAATGACCTAAGTGCGGAAGTTATCATCGCACATGCGGAATTTATCATCGCATCATAGAATAGCAAATAAGTAGCAGACGACCATCGAGTTTAAGTGTTACAACTCAAAGAACCAAATGTATCAAAAAGTGAGAGTTGTAGACACTAGGCAAAAATATAAAGCAACCGCCCATATGGACCCGCTTGAAGACTATCAACTCATATGCTTCTCCCCCTTTTGTCAGTAAGGACCAAAAAGGTTTGAAGACATAGAGCTTCTACTCGTTCCCAGAGGGAGTAGGTGAAGCAGCAGGGTCGTTGTTGGCGTTTGGAGGTGTAGAAGAACTCGGCGTAGTGTCGATATGTGGCGATGTAGATGTTGGAGAAGTCGCATCATCTTCATCCTCGATAACTCTGGCATTTACAGTAGCCGCTGAAGAGGAGTATTCAGAATCTTCAAGAGATGGAGTCCGTTGCAGAACTACATTCCTTGGAGGCGTTGAATCAAACTTATATCTCTCAGTGAAGCCATCCGCTCTTAAATCATCATCAGAGCACAGAAGTGTCAGACTCTTCCAAGATCACCGACAGGCTTCATGGGAGAAAAATGCGTTCTTGGTGGCAAGATTACGAATGCGATTGACATCCACCAAGAGACTATGCATTTGACGCTTCAGCCAGTCATGATGCTTATCTTGATTTTGATGAAGTGCGACAAGATGTTCTCAGTCATTTAGAAAATGAGAGCGCTTCCGAGGCCTTTGAGCAATAGTGCTTTCTGTGTTGGCTTGAAGAGGGGCACGAATATTGCCAGTTGTCGGTGTCAAAACCGGCCGATCTCGGGTAGGGGGTCCCGAACTGTGCGTCTAGGCCGGATGGTAACAGGAGGCAGGGGACACAATGTTTTACCCAGATTCGGGCCCTCTTGATGGAGGTAAAACCCTATGTCCTGCTTGATTAATATTGATGATATGGGTAGTACAAGAGTAGATCTACCACGAGATCGGAGAGGCTAAACCCTAGAAGCTAGCCTATGGTATGATTGTATGTTGTGGTTGTTGTGTCCTATGGACTAAAACTCTCCGGTTTATATAGACACTGGAGAGGGTTAGGGTTACACAAGGTCGGTTACAAAGGAGGAGATATCCATATCCGTATTTCCTAGCTTGCCTTCAACGCCAAGTAGAGTCCCATCCGGACACGAGATGAAGTCTTCAATCTTGTATCTTCATAGTCTAACAGTCCGGCCAAAGGATATAGTCCGGCTGTCCGGAGACCCCCTAATCCAGGACTCCCTTAGTAGCCCCTGAACCAGGCTTCAATGACGATGAGTCCGGCGCGCAGTATTGTCTTTGGCATTGCAAGGCGGGTTCCTCCTCCGAATACACCACGGAAGAATTTGAACACAAGGATAGTGTCCGACCCTGCAAAATAAGTTTCACGTACCACCGTAGAGAGAATAATATTTTCGCAAATCTAATTTGCTGACTTGTTTTGACAGCTTGACGTTATGTCATGGCCCGGTGATTATTCGAACCGTTTCCTTTAACTAGCCCCGCACATAACGCGAGGCAGTTTTTTGACACGTCTTGTCAAAGCAGAGATCGTGTCCCCTTATTACGGGATTCTCATCAATACGGGCGTGGGTAACCCAACCGCGCCATCGATTACGGCGCTTGGGGGATAAGCGAGTTTTACCAGGCTAGTGGGGACGCTTAGTTTCGTCCGCCCATATAAAGGGATAAGGATTCACCTTTCCATCCATGCCTTCTTCCTCCTTTGCTCATCCATTTTTGCACACTCGAGCTCTAGTGCCCAAGTCCGCACTTCCCACCTCAACCTTCTCCAACCATGTCCGGAGCGGGAGGCAGATGGATGGTCTCCTCCATCACGGATGGAGACATCAAGAAGCTGCGCGGAGCCGGATACTTATCCGCGAATATTGCGCATCGGCTGCCCGCCGCGGGGCAGATCGTCCCTACCCCGGAACCTCACGAGAGGGTAGTTTTCCTCCACCACTTCCTCCAGGGACTGGCGTTTCCCCTCCATCCATTCGTTCGTGGTCTCATGTTCTACTACGGGCTGGACTTTCATGATCTGGCCCCGAACTTCGTCCTCAACATTTCAGCGTTCATCGTCGTGTGTGAGGCTTTCCTCCGCATCCGACCCCACTTCGACCTGTGGTTAAAGACCTTCAATATCAAGCCGAAGGTGGTACGAGTCCAACAAGCAGAATGCCGCGGAGCCATGGTGGGAAAGATGCCCAACATTATATGGCTTGAAGGCTCCTTCGTGGAGACAATAAAGGGATGGCAATCGGCGTGGTTCTACATCACTGAGCCGCGCGACGCCAAATGGGCGGCAGCCCCCGAGTTTCGATCCAGATTCCCTACACGGCTCACTTCTTGGAAAGAGAAGGGCTTGTCGTGGGGTTCATCGGTGGAGCTGGATGGACTCCAGAAATGTATCCGGACTATGGCAAGCAAGAAGCTCAAGCTTGTCAACATAGTCCAGGTTATGCTCATCCGCCAGATCCTCCCGTGTCAACAACCGGATTTTAACTTGTGGGAGTTCGACCCGGCCCGGCACCAGACTCTGAACGAGCTCTTTGATACGATGCACAAGGACGTCTGGAAGGTGATGTTCAAGGGCGCCGAGGTCCCTCCTTCTCTCGCCGAGGACCGCGGACTAAGCGCAAAGCGCCTAGCGCGTTCGGTGAGTTCAATACGTCCCGTAGGACATTTATTTCCCCTAGCTTAATTATATGCGGGGTCTAATCTCCATGCCTTTGACAGGACTGGGTGGAAACGTCGGGGCAGATTAACTGTCCGGCCCCTTTGCCCGAAGACACTGCGGGCGCTCTCCTGACGGAGATGCTGACTCCGGCTCCTTACAAGGTGCCGGAGAAGACCAAGAAGGCCAAGGGAACCCGAAAGAGTTCCCGGCGCCAGGTGTTATTGGACTCATTGTCCGATAACTCTGCGGCACACTCCTCCCCCGAAGACGAGGAAGAAGAAGAAGATGCTCCCCCTCCAGCTGGGGGAGATAAGAAAAGGAAGGCCGCCCCAACTGGGGGGGCCGAAGGGTCCAAGAAGGGAAGGACTCTCCTTCCGGACAATTCCACCGCCACCAACAAAGGCGAAGACGAGTGGTTGCCCAGGGCCAAGCCCCTGGGGAGATCATAAGTATTCGGATACCAAAGTAACTCATAGCATTCCTTTGTCGCACTGCTTTCCCTAATGCCGAACATAATTATGCAGGCCGCCACGAGCTAGTATCGATGTATCATCGGACAGCTCCCTGGGCTCGTCGGACATGGATAGTGATCCAGTTCCGACCGCCACCTCCCCTCATCCTACTGACGACGCCGAGGTGCTGTCTCAAGAGGCACCGAGTCAAGGGGAGACAGTCCCGGAGGCACCTCAAGGCGACCGTCCGGACTTCGGGAGCCGAGGGGACGGGGCCCCTGAGAGCTTCGAGTTCGTCCCTCAGTCGGACACCGCGCTGGAACCTCCAGTGGTTCCGGGCTCAGGCAGGCGGCCTCCTTCTAAGAGGGGCAAGACGCCTGTGCCGGTGACCTTTGTCCATCCAGGGGCGCCGGAGATCTGTTGGAAGTGCTTCGCAGCGCTTCCATCGACGAAGAGCACCGTACTGTTATGAGTGCGGTAGTTCAGAAGGTTCAGTCTGCCAAGAGCGGATTGACTGAAGCCTGTGCCAGCCTTCTAACAGGCTTTGAGGTAAGTGTTTTAAAATATAGGAAAAATATTACCGCATAGACAGTAGCCCCTGATGCTTTATTCGGTGTTCACAAAGAAAAGCCGAACAGAGGATCAAATAATATCACAGGAGTCTAATATAAGTATGTTAATATGCGTATGTAGGCCTCGCTGCTGGCGTCCGCCGCACTGACTGCAGAGGTCACCATACTGAAGCAGGACCTCGAGGGGTCCAAGAAAGAGCTCGGCCTTGCCAAGAGGCAGCTCGAGGAGAACAAGGGTAAGTAATACCCTGTCTATAGCTATGTATAAAAAGAATGTGATTGCAAAATGACAGGATTATCATGAATTTGCCAGGGGCCGCGACCAAAGTGGCGACCCTAAAGCAAGCGTTGTCCGAGGTCGAAGATAAAGCAGCCAAGGAGCGCACCGAGCGAGAGAAGCACAAGGCTCGGGTGGGCGAGGTGCAGGAAGAGCTCCAGACTCTCGTGGCGAAGCACGAGGCGTTGGAGTTGACTCAAAGACACGCGAGTCTGAGCTTGCCGCGGCCCTCGAGAGTGCAAAAAGTGTCAAGGCCGAAGCCCAAAAGGCCCTCCAGGAGATCGATGCAATGAAGAAGATAGCGGCGGGTAAGGCTTTCTATATGCAAAGCAAGCATGTAAAAGTAAATTACCGATTACTTACCCGAATCCGGAGCTCTCTAGGAGCATTCGCAGATTTGCCCCGCAGCGTGTCCGATGCCGCACAATTTTACCAGGCCGAGGATGGAAGCTCAACAGAGAAGTTGTTCTGGTCTCAGTATACTGAGGCCGAACACCCGGTGCCAATGAGCGACCAGCTGAAGCAGATGGTCGAGCTACATAAGGCGGCCGATCAGGCCATGAAGGGCTTTATAGTCCGGCTGTGGCCTGGCGATGCCCTTTCGAACAGCTTCTTCGGCCTAGTGAGGCAGCTTGTGGATGCCTGCCCACGGCTGGAGGTCGTCAAGCGATCTGTCTGCATTAAAGGTGCACGTCGGGCTTTCGCCCGTGTGAAGTTGTAGTGGGTCAAGCTAGACGCCGTGAAGCTGATCAAGGAGGGGCCGCTGGAGGGCAAGGAGCACCGCCACCCCGAGATGTACTATGAGGGTGTTCTGCCGGGTGCCCGTCTCATAGCAGACGAGTGTTCAAAAGATGTAATATTTGAGTGAGACTTGCTCGTTTTATCCTGTATTTATGAAAACTTGTTTCATATGCGCTATGCAACGCTTGTTTGAATTTAAAATATTGCCTTCTGTTTGGCTGTTTATCCAATCTGAGAGATGGCTAGTCCTCGGCTTCTGCCCCCATGCCATGAGTGCTGGGGTGTTCGGGATAAACCTGAGCACTCTTGTTCCCATGTTTGGGTCCTTCGAGGGAGGTGCTCAGTACAGCGAACAAGGCAACCGGACTAATAATGCTTTATCACTCTCACTTAGCCATAGAATTCTATAATTTTAAATTTCGGCGAAGCCCCTGGTATTCGGAAGGCCGAATTCGGGGCGCGATACACGCGTTTAAGCCGGACAGGGCCGGCCCCTTGCTCTAAGCGGCATAAGTCTTTAGGGACTCGAAAACCTCGCCGAACAGCAACCAGTCTCTCGCCTTATCATGACAGTCAGTTTTAGCTTTCTCTACTAAGGTGCTGAACTAGCAGAACCGGGGCACAATCGCAGTAGTTCTCCTAGCGCTACCTTAGCCGATAGAGCGGAACGTAAGGTACCAAAACATAGGAGCCGGGCAAACCCAACATTCGACCAAATACATGATTCGGAGCTGATGCATATAATGCTATAAGTTCGGGGTGCTACACTTGTGAAAGTGTTCGGACTTTTCACACCGTATTGTGGGGTACGTAAGCCCCTGGTGTATTGGCCGTACCAAAGTGTACGGTTGCAAGGCGTCATTAATGAACACATAGATATATATATATATATAACAAGAATGCAATAATAGTCATAATGTCATGCATTGTTTATTCAAAAAATTGCGTTAAAGCAGAGTGATACAGATAGTGCGATAAGCAATGAGTAGGACTATGTCCCTTCCAAGGGCAAGCTGAGGAATGATATTAAATCGAATATTCCGCTCGTTTCTGTAATCCACCTGGGAATTCCGTGATATGACGTAGTTGTTTGCCTCCTTGGTTGCTGCATCATGTGTTCGGCAATAGTGCTGCCGGACAGTGTTTCCAGAGATTAAGGTCCTGAAAAAAGAGAAAAATAACCAAACGGGAAGCCCCTAGTGTTGTTTAAGCCGCGTCTCGGGGCGTGCCGCAGTGTGCCCCCCCCTCCCCACCTGTCCCATGGTATTTTTAATGCGTAATTATGTACGCGTGGCACGAGCTTTGCCGTTTGGCTGGGACTGGGGTGGGGGCCGCATTGCTACGCGAGCTCAGATCGCGCCAGGCGGTCTATTTGCCGATTGCTCCAAGCGCGCTTGAAGGTGTCCGGGTTTTGAAACGCCGAACTGGTGGATTGCCTTGAGAGGATGTTTTGCGCTTCTGCTGCGAGGGCCGCAGTGTGCTCCTCTGTTCGGAGAGAGCGCTCTGTGTTTCCATTGACTGTAATAACCCCGCGAGGTCCTGGCATCTTGAGCTTGAGGTATGCATAATGCGGTATCGCATTGAATCTCGCAACTGCGGTTCGCCCGAGCAGTGCATGATAACCGCTGCGGAACGGGACTATATCGAAGATTAACTCTTCGTTTCGGAAGTTATTCGGGGATCCGAAGACCACTTCCAATGTAATTGAGCCTGTGCAATGGGCCTCTACACCTGGAATGACGCCCTTGAAGGTCGTTTTCGTGGGTTTGATCCTTGAGGGGTCTATACCCATTTTGCGCATTGTGTCCTAATAAAGCAAGTTCAGGCTGCTGCCGCCATCCATAAGGACTCGAGTGAGGTGAAATTCGTCAATGATTGGGTCCAGAACCAGTGCGGCGAATCCGCCATGACGGATACTAGTGGGATGGTCCCTGCGATCAAAAGTGATCGGATAGGAGGACCACGGGTTGAACTTTGGGGCGACTGGCTCCAACGCATATACGTCCCTGAGCACACGCTTCCGCTCCCTCTTGGGGATGTGGGTTGCGTATATCATGTTCACCGTCCGCACTTGCGGGGGAAACCTCTTCTGTCCTCCGGTGTGTGGCTGTCGGGGCTCCTCCTCGTCATCGCTATGTGGCCCCTTGTCCTTGTTTTCGGCAATTAACTTGCCGGCCTGCTTGAACACCCAACAATCCCTGTTGGTGTGATTGGCTGGCTTTTCTGGGGTGCCGTGTATTTGACACGAGCGATTGAGTATACGGTCCAAGCTAGATGGTCCCGGCGTACTTTGTTTGAATGGCTTTTTCCGCTGACCGGGTTTAGAGCCTTTGAATCCGGCATTGACTGCCGTATCCTCGTTATTATCGCTGTTAATGCAGCACTTATGTTTGTTGCGACGTGACCTGCTATTGTCGTCCTTGGTATCCAAAGTACCATTGTTCTTTGATATGTTATTACTACGAGCCAGCCAGCTGTCTTCTCCCGCGCAAAAGCGGGTCATGAGTGTCGTGAGGGCTGCCATAGATTTCGGCTTTTCCTGACCAAGGTGTCGGGCCAGCCATTCGTCGCGGATGTTGTGTTTGAAAGCCGCTAGGGCCTCTGCATCCGAACAGTTGACAATTTGATTTTTCTTTGTTAGGAACCGAGTCCAGAATTGCCTGGCCAATTCTTCTGGCTGCTGAATTATGTGGCTCAAGTCATCGGCATCTGGTGGCCGCACATAAGTGCCCTGAAAGTTGTCGAGGAATGCGGCTTCCAGATCTTCCCAACAGCTGATGGACTCGGCTGGCAAGCTATTAAGCCAATGTCGCGCTGGTCCCTTGAGCTTTAGTGTGAGGTATTTGATGGCGTGTAAGTCATCACCGCGGGCCATGTGGATGTGAAGGAGGAAATCCTCGATCCATACCGCAGGATCTGTAGTGCCGTCATATGATTCAATATTTATAGGTTTGAAACCTTCTAGGATTTGATGATCCATTACTTCGTCTGTGAAGCATAAAGGGTGTGCGGCGCCTCTGTATTGGGCTATATCGCGACGCAGCTCGAATGGGTCTTGCCCGCTGTGTTCGGCCTGGCCGGATTTGCTTTTACTGTATCCGGCATGACGTTTATCGTCTCGCAGAGTGGTGCACCCTCGTGATCCGTAGATCGATCTTGCATGCTTTGCTTTGTCCTCCAATATGTCTCGCAGGTCTGGCGTATCTCCCCATGCCTTTTTATTTGAATGGCGTCGGGGTGGAGGCTGAGTTTTTGGCTGGAATGCCTCTCTATCGCGGCCACGAGGTGGCCGATCAGCCGTATCATACGCTTCTTCCTCCAGTCGAGGTAGCAACCTGCACTTTGGGTAACTCTTGGAGGGGCGCTCGAGTTTATATTCCTCGGCCGCGAGGACTTCAGTCCATCTGTCAGCTAGCAGATCCTGATCAGCTTGAAGCTGCTGCTGCTTTTTCTTAAGGCTATTTGTCATGGCTATAAGCCGGCGTTTGAAGCGCTCTTGTTTGACGGGATCCTCTGGCACAGCGAATTTGTCGTCGCTGAGGCTTGCCTCGTCTTCGGAGGGGGGCATGTAATTATCATCCTCCTCTTCTCCATATGCCGCTCTCTCAGGAGGGCTGGCTCCTCCATTCTCCTGTTCTAAATCTTGCTGGAGGGGATTGTTGTTGTCTTCGGCACTATCCGGAGTATTATTATCTCCTGTGCCGGTATCACCACTTTTGCTTTGGCAGGACTTAGAGTGGCGCTGCTGACGTCGGCGCTTGGGTTGCTTCTTGGAGGGGTCATCCTCTGCTATCTCATCGCCATTGCCTTCTTTGGGTGTATCCACCATGTATATATCGTATGATGAGGTGGCTGTCCAGTGCCCCATAGGCAGTGGTTCCTCTTCGTCTCCCGCATCATCGTCCATACCGTCGATGTCTTCGGAGTCGAAGTCGAGCATGTCGGTTAAGTCATCGACAGTGGCTACTAAGTGGGTGGTGGGTGGGTCGCGAATTTCTTCGTCATCCGTATCCCAATCCTGCCAGACATAGTTCAGCCAGGATCCTCCTGACAAGGAGAGAGACCTTAATGAGTTCAGTATGTCGCCAAAGGGAGAGTGCTAAAAAATATCCGTGGAGGTAAACTCCATGATCGGCGCCTAATCGGATTCGATAGGAACGAGCGTAGGCAGTTCGGAGTCCGTGGCCGGAGAAGGATCCGGCAGTTTATCAACACGGCTCTTGTGTGAGGTAAGGTCGATGTTCGGCTTGATCGCCGCTGAGGGTAAGGCCTCTGTGGCGGGGTCCATCCACCTGTCCGCGGAAGGCGCAACTGGCTCCGAATCAAGGGTCGGAGCGGCTGCCGGTGCGATCTCCTAAACACTGTCCGATGGTAGAGCTAAATCGTACTCATCGTGACCGCATGACGCACAAGGCAGAGGCTCGAATCCATCGAAGATCAAGTCTCCTGGACATCAGCCATGTAGTTTAAGCTTCCAAACCTGACCTGGTGGCCAGGGGCGTAACTTTCGATCTGCTCTAGATGGCCAAGCGAATTGGCCCATAGTGCAAAGCCACCGAACACGAAGATATGTCCGGGGAGAAAAGTCTCACCCTGGACTGCATCGCTATCGATGATAGTAGGAGCCATCAAGCCTAATGGCGACGGCACAGAGGAACTCTCAATGAAAGCACCAATGTCGGTGTCAAAACCGGCGGATCTCGGGTAGGGGGTCCCGAACTGTGCGTCTAGGCCGGATGGTAACAGGAGGCAGGGGACACAATGTTTTACCCAGATTCAGGCCCTCTTGATGGAGGTAAAACCCTATGTCCTACTTGATTAATATTGATGATATGGGTAGTACAAGAGTAGATCTACCACGAGATCGGAGAGGCTAAACCCTAGAAACTAGCCTATGGTATGATTGTATGTTGTGGTTGTTGTGTCCTACGGACTAAAACTCTTCGGTTTATATAGACACCGGAGAGGGTTAGGGTTACACAAGGTCGGTTACAAAGGAGGAGATATCCATATCCGTATTGCCTAGCTTGCCTTCCACGCCAACTAGAGTCCCATTCGGACACGAGATGAAGTCTTCAATCTTGTATCTTCATAGTCTAACAGTCTGGCCAAAGGATATAGTCCGGCTGTCCGGAGACCCCCTAATCCAGGACTCCCTCACCTGCCAATGGATAAACACGAGTGATAGCATTGGGCACATAATGACTTGGAATAGGCTGAGTGAAGCTTTGATGGTCTGCATTGTGAAGACATAGCGGCTCCTTTGCAGGGTCAGGGTAAATGGCATCAACAGACAGATTGACCTCCGGCAAAAAGACAAGATGGTTTCGTTCAGAGGGCTGATAGTTGATTGCAGAGTGAAGATTGATGAGGCGCATGACCCATGGAGCATAGAACTTCAGTCCAAAGATGTCTGAGCCTGATGCTGCCAGTTGACGAATAAAGAAATCTTGTGCATTGAAGCTCTTGCCATTGAGAATATAGAAGACCAATGGCTTCATTGTACCTTCAAGTTTTGCAGCTGGAGAAAGTCCTTTGATAGGCCAGAGAGTTCGCCGTATGATGTGGTAGATGTTGAGTGGCAGATACTCAAGGTCTTCAACAAGAACGCCTAAGGATATTTAGCATCTGGAGGCAAAGGCTTCATCATACTGAGCATCTGGCTCATGTTGGGCTCGGGCTTCTGAAAAATGCTCTCCAAAGCATCACGGTGAAGCCTACAACCAGGTTCAAACAGATCTCCTGGAGTGGACAGGACAGTTAGCTCAATGATATCAACAGCTTTGGGTTCATGATGGACATTTCCTGTCATCCACTCATGGACCCAAGTCTTTGGATCCCTGTTGTAGCCGCGAATGTGAAGAGTTGCATAAAACTGTAATAGAAGCTCTTCATTCCAGTGTTCCTTGTCTGTGACAAATTGCAGGAGTCCAGCGTCTCTGAAGCAATCCAACGCTTCTTCTAGACAGGGCAGGCCAGCTATAGCTTCAGTGTCGAGACGCATATGTGGAAATATGCGCCCTTGATTGCATAAGATGCATGAATAGTAGCTGCGCTGCTGATAGCTCCAGAACCGATCCGATGAAATGCGAGGTTTGCAGTATGGGTTCTTGGTGCTGTCGAAGAAGGTGTTATGTGCCACGAAGCCATTCACATTGAAGACCCCAGGTGAGGTTGCAGTGCCTAGGAATCTTGGAAGTCTTGGCTTGGGCTTCTGGACTTGAGGCATGTGCTCGACATGATAGTCAAATTGTGGACCCGCAGCAGGTGGAGCAACTAGAATGGGCCATCGGACCATAACAGGCTGACCATGATCAAATGCCAGCTCAACAGTATGAGGTCTTGGAGGGGGTATAGGAGCATTGGCATTTTCGTTGACATGGGCTGCAAGTGGCACAATAGCTTCAGGAGGAATGATTATGTCTGGTGCGGCATTGGCTTCAAGGGCCACATTGGCTTCAGGTGCTTCATTATTGGCTTTGGGCATGACGACATCAGTGTCGTTAGCAGTGTTGTTGGTGGTGGTGACGTTAGCTTCAACCTCCACTTGTGTGGCTGGAGGGTTGGACACATTTTTCTCGGGAGCAGCATCTTGGTGGACTGGGGAAGTTGCAACTCGTTCTTCTTCAACTCTTGGTTCTTTATCATTGGTTGATGCAGCCGGAATATCTTCAGCCGTTTTGGCTTCAGACTCAGAGACATTCACAGTTGGAGTGGATTCTGGGAACACTTGACGTGCAACAGATCGGTGGTGCACTTTCTCCTTCTGGAACGCTTGGAAGAGTGACTTGGGGCCTTGGTCCTTTGCGAAGCCTGCGTAACACTGGTGACGCCTGTGGAGATGGAGTTGGCTGGGCCTCAAAGTCATCGTCATCTTGCACTGGTGAGGTGACTTGTGGTTGGGGAGTACTTGGGGTGTATTGTTGTTGTGGGTGATCAGCCCACGATGCATCCTGAGCAATTGGCGTCAGAGGACGACCAATGCTAATGAGCTTGCTGTGTGTGAGCACAGGCGATGATACCAAATTGTGCTCGATCTGAGGAAGGACTTCATCATCTTCAACATTGTCGTGAGGACCAATGTCTTCAGCTGTGGTGGGGTCAACAGCTGGATTCTCTTCAGATTCAGGAGCCTCTATGGAAGCAGGCTCATGAACTACCAGACGACATTCACGATGTTCAGACGCGGGACGAGCAACAGAAATTGGCTCGACAAGAAGGGGCTCTGTGGAAGCAGCCCGGTCTCTCTTCTTTGTTTTCCTTTTCTTGGTTGGGGGAGCATCATTAGTGGTGGCTTTGGTCTTGCGCTTTCTGGCTTCGGCTTCAGTTGGTCTAGTTTTCTTGAATTCTGAAGCCACTGTGGGGACCTTAGGCTTCGAGCCTGTCATACTGGCTGGGAAGACAATGCGAGGTTCTTCCTGCCTTGATGCTTCTGGTTCTGCCACAGCTGGCTTCTTCTTCTTCTTGGCAGCCATTCTGGGGTCGATGCCTGGTCGCCCCAAGGCCTTGCGCTTTTCAGCTTCATTGTAGACTTGAACACATTTGGCAGCAAGATTCTTCATGCGCTCACGAGAACCTTGGGCTTCATCACGTTTCTTGAGAAATGCTTCCTTGAGCTCGTGTAGCATGATCTTGAAGTTCTGCACCTCCTTCACACTGAGCCTGGCCATATGCTTCTTGAACTGAGCCTTTTCAAAATCAATCTTGTGCTTCAGCTCAATAATTTTCTAAGCAAGAGCTAACTCAGAAGCAATGGCGCCGTTGAAGGAGAGGCTGAGGCCAATTGGAAGTTGTAGATCGTCAAAACTGAGTTCTGGATTGTCAAACCAGTCATCGATGAACTTGTTCAGAATCTCAACATCGAAGAGGGGAATATCATTAAAGATTTCCGCATGCTGCTTGCTCTTAATCAACAGCTCAAGAGCGTCATTGGTAAGATCATCGTCACTTGACAGATCAATGGCCTCATTTCTCAGAATGGCAGCATGGGTCAGAGCAGGACTGGAGGAGTGCATAGGCTTCTTCTTCTTCTTCTCGGTCTTGGAGACGCGAGAGAGATCTTCAGACTGCACACTTGGTGCAGGTGGAGCGGTGGCCAAGGGCTTCACTCGGGAAGCTTTTGGTGGAGAAGAAGGCTTCGGAGCCTTGGGTTTCTTCTGCTTCTTCAGCTTCGGAGGTGCAGGCGCTTCATCAGAGTCAGCGTCATCTGCAGGTCGATCCACATCTTCCCCTTGAACCCTGATATGAGTGATGAGACCTTCTAAGTCATAGAAGGGCCCAACCAGATTTGGTTCAGCTTCGCGTGTGCCATCCGCACGAGGCGCGGAGGGGCCAGGATTGAATTCAAATCCCCAAGATTTCTTGTTCTCCTTGGCCGAGTTCTTGGCAAACTGAAAGTTGCGCTTGAACAGATTGTCATCCCGACACCATAGCAGAGATGTGGGATGAGCATCAGTAGGTTGAGGTCCATGGACCATGCAAGGGAAGAAACCCTAAGCAATGGCTTCAGTTCTGGTCTTGGGTTGAAGATTTTTATAGAGAATATCTCCCCAGGGACGCTTGATAGCATTCTTCTCAGCATACTCCTTGGTGACAAATCTGTACTTAAACCATTGCTCGGCCCAATATCTTTGAATCCATTGGATTCGAGTTTTGTGTTTATAGGTTTCTTCAGGGTCAGTTTTGTATAGTTCATGCAGATCAGCTGGCAAATCTTTTGATGTTTCCCCGCGGCGCTGTCTGTCGCCCTTCCTCACTGACTTTTGCGAAGCCATGAAGTTCAAACTGTATGGCTTCAACACCGACAAAGGATTCTTGGTCAG
This sequence comes from Triticum dicoccoides, assembly GCF_002162155.2. Taxonomy (NCBI): domain Eukaryota; kingdom Viridiplantae; phylum Streptophyta; class Magnoliopsida; order Poales; family Poaceae; genus Triticum; species Triticum dicoccoides. Next base: position 90,707,147 of record NC_041388.1, read on the forward strand.
ACAAGAACTGGCTTCGGGAGAGTTGATATGATGTTGTAAGAATTTTGCAAATGAATGCAGACTATGAGAACCAAGGGATTCTCCCATGGACATGTACCTGTGTCAGCAGTAAAGATGCGAGGGAAGGGGAAGAGGTCATATGCATTCTCAGAAGATTTTGAAGATAAATCAGTTTGAAGACATTGACCTCATAATACGAAGACATTCACTTATGTGTTTGAAGTTGGTTCCAGATTTGTACGAATCCAAGAATAGGTACAAGTGAGGAATCTAACTAGTTTAGATGCATAAATGAAGATGCTAGGCACAGTATGAGATGCAAAACTAGATAGATCAAGTTTGTAGTCACAGAAACCACTTTTGGTGAAGAAGGATGAATCGATTAGATCAAAAGACGGTAAAAAGTGAGATTTTAATTACCACACGATGAACTGCTAGATGGGAAGAGTAGGAGACCGAGCAGTTCGATCCACTGAGCCCTAACTTGGCAACGGAGCACACCTACGGCGGCGGCGGAGAAGACGATGTCCGCGGCCGGCGTGAGGACGGCGTCGGTGAAGTCGCTGCAGCTAAGCGCTTCGTCGCCAGCGTCGTCGAGAGCTGGCGGAGGCGCTAGGGTTTTGACGAGGTGGAGAGGTGGAAGAAGGATTTTTGACCGTGAGGGGACATGTATTTATAAGGAAAAGAATGGCACAGTGCAATTACGCAGGTGCCCTTGGCGGTTCACATCTGAGGGACACGTGGCGAACATGCAACACATTGAAAGCAGTTCCATGTTCCCACGCACGTATGGATTGTTGGGCGGTCGTTCCGGCTTCTCCGGGTTTCACGCAATAAGGATTAAGCATTTAAAACAGATTAAGTGTTTGTCTCTGTGTCCTCTGCTCACAAGGACGCAAAGAAGACATTCGACAGTTTCAACAGAATGCATATGATTTGGATAGATAGATTTGAGGTAGAAGCATAGAGAGGTTAGGGTCCGATCACATTCACTTAGATCAAAAGATTCAAATGAAAAGACATAGCTATAAGTGAATGTTGTAGAGGACAGAACACTTAATATATGCATATACCAACTCAACATTGTGAAGATAATCACGAAAGCAAATCAATGTTGAAGATAAATCAAGTGTGAAGACTTTGCAAAAGTAACGCCATGAGAAAAACACTTCTAAAGGAAGAATTTGGTGGTGGCATTACCCACCGTATAGGAAGTATTAGACCCAGACACGGTGCACAATTATCATGGCGCTCCGAAGTCAAATTCCACGTTAATGTATTCACACTTAGAATGTAAGTCTTCATTGATTGAAGATATACTTTACTTCGTGTGTTGCACATCTAAGTCATCAACATGCATAAGTGTTAGGATGTGTGCCTGATCACAGGACATTTGAGGATTCCAAGATATTTAGCTCACATCGTAACTTGCAAAACCTTTTCTCATCCAAGGGCTTTGTGAAGATATCTGCCAGTTGCTCTTCAGTGTTGATGTGTATGATATCAATATCTTCCTTCATGACATGATCTCTGAGAAAGTGATGACGAATTTCAATGTGCTTTGTCTTCGAGTGCTGAACTGGGTTGTTGGCAATCTTGATGGCGCTTCCGTTGTCGCAGTAGAGTGGCACTTGCTTCAGATGAATGCCATAGTCTTTGAGTGTTTGCTTCATCCATAGAAACTGAGTGCAGCAAGACCAGCAACAATGTATTCAGATTCAGCAGTGGAGAGAGATACACAGTTCTGCTTCTTTGAAGACCAACATACAAGTGATCGTCCCAGAAAGTGACATGTGCCTGATGTAGACTTGCGATCCACCTTGTCACCAGCATAATCAGCATCCGAGAATCCAACTAGATCAAACTCTGAGCCCTTTGGATACCATAATCCTAGTGTTGGGGTGTGAGACAAATATCGAAGAATTCGCTTCACCGCCAAGTGATGTGATTCCTTTGGTGCCGCTTGGAATCGGGCACACATGCAAACACTAAGCATGATATCTGGCCTAGATGCACATAAATAAAGCAAAGAACCAATCATGTAGCGGTATACCTTTTGATCGAACTCTTTACCATTGGCGTCAGAATCTAGATGAATCTTGGTAGGCATTGGCGTCGTGTAACCTTTGCAGTCTTGCATTCCAAACTTCTTCAGGCAATCCTTGAGGTATTTCTCTTGAGATATGAAGATGCTGTTGCGTTGCTGTCGTATTTGAAGACCAAGGAAGAACTTCAACTCACCCATCATGGACATATGATATTGCTCTTGCATCATGTATCCAAACTCATCACTGTATTTCGGATTAGTGCAGCCGAAGATAATGTCATCCACATATATTTGGCACACAAGCAGTTCACCATCATATGTCTTCGTGAAGAGCGTGGGATCCAGGGAACCAGGTTTGAAGCCTTTGCTCTTCAGGAAGTCCTTGAGTGTGTCATACCAAGCATGAGGGGCTTGTTTGAGGCCATACAGTGCCTTGTTGAGCTTATAAACCATGTGAGGATGTTTTGGATCTTCAAAGCCAGGCGGTTGTTCAACATACACTTCTTCTTCAATCTTGCCATTGAGAAAGGCACTCTTCACATCCATTTGATACAGAAGAATGTTATGATGCTTTGCATAGGCCAGCAGTATGCGTATAGCTTCAAGCCTAGCCACAGGAGCAAATGTTTCATCGAAGTCAATTCCTTCAACTTGAGTGTATCCTTGAGCAACGAGACGAGCCTTGTTTCTGACAACTTAACCATGCTCATATTGCTTATTGCAATATATCCATTTAGTGCCTATGATATTGTGCTTACGAGGATCAGGACGCTTGACCAGTTCACATACATTATTCAGCTCAAATTGTTGAAGCTCTTCTTGCATAGCTTGAATCCATTCAGGTTCCATGAAGGCTTCATCAACTTTCTTGGGTTCAGATATTGAGACGAATGCGAAGTGCCCACAGAAAATTTCTAGTTGTGTTGCCCTTGAACGAGTGAGTGGACCAGGTGCATTGATGGTATCAATTATTTTCTCAATATGCACTTCGTTTGCAACACGAGGATGAACTGGACGAAGATTTTGCTCTTGCTGATCATTGTCATCATTGGAAGGATTGTCTTCAGGCTGAGCATTGTCTTCAAGTTGATTAGGTGTATAAATGATAAGTTCCTCTTCGGGCTGTGCTTCAGACGGTATGATTTCTCCAGTTCCCATAAGCTTGATGGATTCACTGGATGGAACTTCATCTAGCACATTTGGCGGGTGGTCTCTTTGCGAGCCGTTAGTCTCATCGAAACGCACATCCACAGTTTCAACCACTTTATAGTGAAAGAGGTTGAAGACTCTGTAGGAGTGCGAATCCTTTCTGTATCCAAGCATAAAACCTTCATGTGCTTTCGGTGCAAATTTTGAAGTGTGATGTGGATCCTTGATCCAGCACCTGGCACCAAATACTCTGAAGTAACTGCCATTTGGCTTCTTACAAGTGAGGAGCTCATAGGATGTTTTGTTCAAAAGCTTGTGAAGATAAACACGGCTGATGATATGGCATGCAGTATCAATGGCTTCAGGCCAGAACTTTCTTGGAGTCTTGTATTCATCGAGCATCATCCGGGCCATCTCAATGAGTGTTCTGTTCTTGCGTTCCATGATGCCATTCTGCTGCGGCGTGTACGGAGCTAAGAACTCATGAGTGATGCCCAAAGTATCAAGATAAGTGTCGAGGCTGATGTTCTTGAATTCAGTGCCATTGTCACTTCTGATGTGCTTGATCTTGACGCCATAGTTGTTCATGGCTCGATTGGCAAAGCGTTTGAAGACATCCTGCACTTTAGTCTTGTAGAGGATTATATGCACCCATGTATATCTTGAATAGTCATCAACAATGACGAAGCCATAGAGACAAGCAGTAGTAGTAAGAGTTGAGTAGTGAGTGGGACCGAAGAGGTCCATGTGTAGCAGTTCGAAGGGTTGAGTCATTGTCATGATTGTCTTCGAGGGATGCTTGGCCCTCGTCATCTTTCCAGCTTCGCAGGCACCGCATAAGTGATCCTTCTTGAACTTGACGCCCTCAATGCCTATGATATGCTTCTTATTTGCAAGAGTGTGCAAATTCCTCATGTCACCATGCCCTAGCCTCCGATGCCAGAGCCAGCATTCTGAAGCTTTTGCAAGAAGACATACGGCAAGCTGTGGTCCTGCTGAGAAATCTACCATGTACAAATCATCTTTCCGATACCCTTCAAAGACTAGAGACTTGTCAGATTCCATTAGAAGAAGGCAACGATATTTTCCAAACATCACAATCATGTTTAAATCACAAAGCATTGAGACAGACATTAAGTTGAAACCAAGGGATTCAACAAGCATCACTTTATCCATGTGTTGATCCCTTGAGATTGCAACTCTACCTAGACCCAATACCTTGATTTTACCAGTATCAGCAAATGTCATGTGACTCTTGTCAGATGGATAAGGTTGAGTCCATGAGAAGACTTCGCTTGCCAGTCATGTGATTAGTACATCCACTATCAATAATCCATTCTGAAGCAGCTGGTGTCATACCCTACAGTGGAGTTAGGGGGATAGGCTTCATGAAGAGAATTGTGAAGCATAAACATTTTACGAGCAAGTGGATTATGAAAGCTTAGATCGAGGTTAGGACTGATAGGGTAATTAGCAAGCGACTCAGGAACAAAATACATAATAAGACCATTTGGGCATTTGATCTTGCGCCCTACAAGATGTTTAAGGTCCCCAGCAATAGCTTCAGATGCATTTGATTTTCGGCTAGAGACCCTTCCCTGCAAAAAAAGAGTTAAGCTTTCTTAGCCACCCACATCTTCAAGGGTGGCTTCGAAGCAATGAGTCTAAGTGCAGCATCTGAGAACTTTGGCTTTGGAGCCCTAGCAAATAGTCTTGCAAGTGGACAATAGTACTCATAGGAATAAGTAGAGTAGTTCTTGGTCTTATGAACATGGTGGTTTGATGAAACGCGCTCATATTCATAGGCCTGAGTATGGTTTCCCTGCAAAACATTTGCGTTAGTGCGACTCAGGTGAGTCCTCTGTCTGTATGAAGCCTTTGGACCATATGAAGCCCGTGGTCTGGGGTTTGTCTTCTTCACTTGTGGTGTCATGACGACATACACAAGAAGATTTTCCAGACACTTTTTCGGCACCCAGACTTTCTTCATAGGTGGCCCATTCCTGCAGTTAGTACCAATATACCTGGCAAACACTTCACCATTCTAATTCTTAAACAGTTTATAGTTTGCATCAAAGGATTCATCAATAACAATGGGATTAGCACAAGTGAAGCCAGATAGGGTGGATGGATCCACTGAAGGTTCCTTTGCAGCAACCCATGTGGTTTTGGGGTACTGCTCAGGTTTCCAGTAAGAGCCATCAGCATTCATTTTCCTTTCAAACCCAACACCCTCTTTCCTAGGGTTTCGGTTTAGGATCTGCCTTTTGAGGACATCACATAGTGTCTGATGCCCTTTGAGACTTTTGTACATCCATGTTTCAAGCAATGTATTCAACCTAGCATTTTCATCAGCAATAGCAGTGGCATCCTCAGCAGAGGGGTTAGTTACCACATCAACAGTTGAAGATATTGCAACAGTAGCAGCAGTAGAACATCCAGCAACAGAAGTAGCGCTGTCACGCTCAATGCATTTAAGACATGGTGGTTCAAATCCTTCCTGAGCGGAACTGATCTGTTTGGCGCGAAGTGACTCGTTTTCCTTTTGAAGATCTTCATGAGCCGCTCTCAATTTCTGAAGATCTTGCTTCCTTTGAAGATAATCATAGGAAAGCTTTTCATGAGTTGTTGAGAGCGTATCATGACGACTTTCAAGTTCCTCATACTTAACATGAAGATTTTTTATGTCTTCAATTAAGGACTGAGATTGAGTCATTTCAGCGTCTAACAGGTCATCGCTTTTGTCTAACAGTTTTTGAATATGTTCCATAGCTTTCTGTTGTTCAGTTGCAATTTTAGCAAGTGTTTTGTAGCTGGGTTTGGAACCACAATCAGAGTCATCTTCACTGGATGTTTGATAGTGAGTAGTGCGTGAGTTTACCTTGGCACCGCGTGCCATGAAGCAGTAGGTGGGAGGAGAGTTGTCCTTGTCATTAGCATCGGCGTCAGTGATGAATTCATTGTCTTCAATGTTGAAGATGGACTTGGCAACGTAGGCTGTAGCCAGACTTGCAACGCCAGAATCGGACTCCTCCTCAGACTCCACCTCCGCCTCCTCAGAAGCAGACTCCTCCTCTGAATCCATTTCCTTGCCAACAAACGCACGAGCCTTGCCAGATGAGCTCTTCTTGTGTGATGAAGACTTTGATGAAGACTTGGAAGAAGACTTTGAGTATTTCTTCTTCTTCTTGTCGTCAGAATCATATTCCTTGATATGGACCGTGAGGACTTTCTGAAGCCTTTCTTCTTGGTGAATTTCTGGAACTTCTTCACAAGCATAGCAAGCTCCTTTCCAATGTCTTCAGGATCATCAGAACTGCAATCAGATTCTTCTTCAGATGAGGAAACAGCTTTTGCCTTCAAAGCACGAGTTCGCCCATAGTTGGGACCGTAGATGTCTCTTTTCTCAGAAAGCTGAAACTCATGTGTGTTGAGTCTTTCAAGTATGTCAGACGGATCAAGTGTCTTGAAGTCAGGGCGTTCTTGAATCATCAGGGCTAGGGTGTTAAACGAGCTGTCAAGTGATCTCAGGAGTGTCTTGACGACTTCATGCTTGGTGATCTCAATAGCGCCAAGGGCTTGAAGCTCATTTGTGATGTCAGTGAGTTGATCAAACGTGAGCTGAACATTCTCATTGTCGTTTCTCTTGAATCAGTTGAAGAGGTTGCGAAGGACACAAATTCTTTGATCTCGCTGGGTTGAGGCACCTTCGTTGACCTTGGAGAGCCAGTCCCAGACTAGCTTGGATGTTTCCAGAGCACTCACACGGCCATACTGTCCTTTGGTCAGATGACCACAGATGATGTTCTTGGCAGTAGAATCCAGTCTAACGAACTTCTTGACATCAGCAGCGGTGACACCTTCACCAGCCTTGGGGACACCATTCTTGACGACATACCAGAGGTCGACATCAATGGCTTCCAGATGCATGCGCATCTTATTCTTCCAGTAGGGATATTCAGTTCCATCGAAGACTGGGCACGCAGCGGAGACTTTGATTATCCCTGCAGTCGACATAGCTAAAACTCCAGGTGGTTAAACCGAATCACACAAAACAAGGGAGTACCTTGCTCTGATACCAATTGAAAGTGCTAGTGATCGACTAGAGGGGGGTGAATAGGCGATTTTTATGGAAGTCTTCAAAACATGGAAGTTTCGAAGACAAACGATAGAAATAAACCTATTACCATGCAGCGGAAGGTAGACTACACTAAGCAAGCCATAGTCAAGTATTCAATGAAATGAAAGCACAAAGACTAATAGCATCTAGGCAGTATAGATCAGGATGGAAGATAGTATGAAGCCAATCAGAACAAGCAGTCACACAGTGAAGACAAATAGACAATGCAAACAGGCAATGACTTCACAAGGACCAATCTGCAAATAAAGAGATGGGAAGGATAGAACCAGTGGCTCGTTGAAGACAATAATTTGTTGGACCAGTTCCAGTTGTTGTGACAACTGTACGTCTGGTTAGGGAGGCTGAGATTCAACTCAGAAGACCGCGTCTTCACCTTATTCCCCTTGAGCTAAGGACACCCTGTCCTCGCCCAATTACTTTGGTAAGTCTTCAAGGTAGACTTCCAAACCTTCACAGACTTCATTCACCGGCATTCCACAATGACTCTTGGATGCTCAGAACACGACCCTAACCGGCTGGAGGATTCATAGTCCTCAAGTGTAATAAGTCTTCAGATCACACAGACAAGAAGACTTAAGTAATGCCTAACACTCTTTGGCTCTGGGTGTTTAGGGCTTTGTCCTCGCAAGGATTTCTCTCTCAAAGGCTTCAAGGTGGGTTGCTCTCAAACGACAAAAGCCGTGCAATAACTCTGAGCAGCCAACAATTTATGGTGTAGAGGGTGGGCTATTTATAGCCACTAGGCAACCCGATCTGATTTGTCCGGAATGACCCTGGGTCACTAAGGAACTGACACGTGTTCCAACGGTCAGATTTCAAACACACACGGCAACTTTACTTGAGCTACAAGCAAAGCTGACTTATCTAGCTCTAGATAAGATTTGCTCTCATTGTCTTCGCTCGAAGACATAGGATTTTGGTTAAGCATCACTTCAGTCATTCTGACTGGTTTACTTGGACCCCACTTAACAGTACGATGGTTCCTATGACTCAACAAATAAGAAAAAGAACGACGAAACAACTAAGTCTTCATGCTCCATAGTCTTCACGCGATGTCTTCTCTTGTCATGGTCTTCAATGTGAATGTCTTCACATACCACCTTTGACTTCAATGTCTTTATACATTTTTAGGGGCATCTCTGGTAGGAAAACCGAATCAATGAGGGACTTCTACCTGTGTTATCTTGCAATTCTCACAAACACATAGTCCCTCAACCAGGTTTGTCGTCAATACTCCAAAACCAACTAGGGGTGGCACTAGATGCACTTACAACCGTTCTTATGAACTTAATACTCTAGATGCATACTGGATAGCGGTCGATGTGTGGAGTAATAGTAGTAGATGCGGCAGGAGTCGGTCTACTTGTCACGGACATGATGCCTATATACACGATCATACCTAGATATTCTCATAACTATGCTCAATTCTATCAATTGCTCGACAGTAATTTGTTTACCCACCGTAATAGTTATGCTATCTTGAGAGAAGCCACTAGTGAAACCTATGGCCCCCAGGTCTATTCTCCATTATATTAATCTCCCGTCAACAAGTTATTTCTGGCACCGTTTATTTTGCTATCTTTACTTTTAATCTTTATCATAAAAATACCAAAAATATTATCATACTATCTCTATCAGATCTCACTCTCGTAAGTAACCATGAAGGGATTGACAACCCCTTTATCGCGTTGGTTGTGAGGTTCTTATTTGTTTGTGTAGGTACGAGGGACTTGCGTGTGGCCTCCTACTAGATTGATACCTTGGTTCTCAAAAACTGAGGGAAATACTTACGCTACTTTGCTGCATCACCCTTTCCTCTTTAAGGGAAAATCAACGCAGTGCTCAAGAGGTAGCAAGAAGGATTTCTGGCGCCGTTGTCAGGGAGTCTACGCACAAGTCAATACATACCAAGTACCCATCACAAACTCTTATGCCTCGCATTACATTATTTTCCATTTGCCTCTCGTTTTCCTCTCCCCCACCTCACCCTTGCCGTTTTATTCGCCCTCTCTTTCCGTTCGCCTCTTTTCCGCTTGCTTCGTCGTTATGGCTAGTCCTTTATCTACTCCTTTGTCTCCTGAGAATGAAGTTCTTAATTTTAAACAAAGGGGGGAGAAAATCTAAAAGATGCTTGGTACAGAATTTGAAATGCACAAAATAGATCTACTAGGAAGCAATCTACTTCCGTTCTTCTTCGCAATTTTTATGTAGGCATCACTCCTTGGAATAGATATATTCTTGATACCATTACCGGAGGAAATTTCTTGGGTAGCCATACTTTTGATTCTTATAATGCTATGATAGATTTATTTGGCCCACCACCTCTTTTGGTTAATGGAACTATTTTAACTTTGGAACACGTGATGCAACGGCTTGAAATTATTGAAAATAAAGTTGCCACCATAGAGTTGATTGAAAATTTGGATAGAAAGATCCATAACCAAATTACCCAATACGGATCTAAGGTAGGAGTTGCTCTTAAAAAAATTAAATAAAAGGAACCTATGGTTAATCAAAAGATAGATCAAGATTCCACTAGAATTGATAAAATTGAGGATATTTTCATCAACCTAGGGTCTGCCTTTTCTTTCGTGAAAAACACTCCTTCTAATGCTAAGATTGCCAAATTGATGTATGTTCCTAAAAATAAGGGTGAAACTTTTAGTAAGGGAAATGTGGACCTCAAATCCATAAGTGTTCACCCCAACTTTCTCGCTATACTTAAGGAACCTTTTGCTACAAACGATTTTCTCGATTTCATGCCTAGAAGTTTGATAATTAATAAAAATGAAGAAACTCCTAGGGGTTATAGGTGTCTTATTGAAGAATTGCCTACCAAAGATGGCAATAACTAGATTTATCCTCGCTTTTATGCCTAGCTAGGGGCGTTAAACGATAGCGCTTGTTGGGAGGCAACCCAATTTTATTTTTGTTTCTTTCTTTTTGATTATGTTTAGTAATAAATAATTCATCTAGCCTCTGTTTATATGTGGTTTTATTATTTTAATTAGTGTTTGTGCCAAGTAGAACCTTTGGGAAGAAATGGGGGGAAAGTTTTTGCGATCTTGCTGTAAAAAACAGAAACTTTAGCGCTCGCGAGAATTGCTTCTATTTTCTATTGTAAAGTGCTATTTAGTTAATTCTTTTTGCAGATGATTAATAGATAAATTCCTCCCGTCCAGCAATTTATTTTAGAATTCATGGGCTTCCAGAAGTATTCGAAACCTACAGATTAGTACAGACTATTCTGTTTTTGACAGATTCTGTTTTTCGTGTGTTGTTTGCTTATTTTGATGAATCTATGGCTAGTAATAGAGTTTATGAACCATAGAAAAGTTGGAATAAATTAGGTTTAAAACCAATATAAATAAAGAATGATTTCATTACAGTACCTTGAAGTGGTGGTTTGTTTTCTTTTACTAACGGAGCTCACGAGATTTTCTTTTAAGTTTTGTGTTGTGAAGTTTTCAAGTTTTGGGTAAAAATTTGATGGATTATGGAACAAGGATGGGAAAGAGACTAAGATTGGGGATGCCCAAGTCACCCCAAGGTAAAATCCAAGGACAACCAAAATCTTAAGCTTGGGGATGCCCCGAAAGGCATCCCCTCTTTCGTCTTCGTCTACCGGTAACTTTACTTGGGGCTATATTTTTATTCACCACATGATATGTGTTTTGCTTGGAGCATCTTGTATGATTTGAGTCTTTGCCTTTTAGTTTATCACAATCATCCTCGCTGTACACACCTTTTGAGAGAGACACACATGATTTGGAATTTGTTAGAATACTCTATGTGCTTCACTTATATCTTTTGAGCTATATAGTTTTTGCTCTAGTGCTTCACTTATATCTTTTAGAGCACGGTGGTGGTTTTATTTTATAGAAATTATTGATCTCCCATGCTTCACTTATATTATTTTGAGAGTCTTAAACAGCATGGTAATTTGCTTTAATTGTGAAATTAATCCGAAGGTGATAAGCATCTAAGATGAGCATAATAAAAACTTCCATATTGAGTTCATTGAATATCATGAGAAGTTTGATACTTGATAAGTGTTTTGAGATATAAAGGTGGTAATATTAGAGTGTTCTAGTTGAGTAATTGTGAAACTGAGAAATACTTGTGTTAAGGTTGGCAAGTCCCGTAGCATGCACGTATGGTAAAAGTTGTGTCAAAATTTTGACACACAAGGTGTTCTTTTATTGCTTTCCTTATGAGTGGCGGTCGGGGACGAGCGATGGTATTTTCCTACTAATCTATCCCTCTAGGGGAATGCATAGTAGTACTTTTATTCGAGGGCTAATAAACTTTTGCAATAAGTATATGAGTTCTTTATGACTAATGTGAGTCCATGGATTATACGCACTCTCAACCTTCCACAATTTTCTAGCCTCTACGGTACCGTGCATTTGAAGGAAATATGCCCTATAGGCAATAATAAAGTTATTATTTATTTCCTTATTTCATGATAATTGTTTATTAGTCATGCTAGAATTGTATTAACCGGAAACATAATACATGTGTGAATACATAGACAAACATAGTGTCGCTAGTATGCCTCTACTTGACTAGCTCGTTGATCAAAGATGGTTATGTTTCCTAACCATAGACATGAGTTGTAATTTGATAAACAGGATCACATCATTAGGAGAATGATGTGATTGACATGACCCATTCTGTTAGCTTAGCACATGATCGTTTAGTTTACTGCTATTGCTTTCTTCATGACTTATACATGTTCCTATGACTATGAGATTATGCAACTCCCGATTATCAGAGGAACACCTTGTGTGCTACCAAACATCACAACGTAACTGGGTGATTATAAAGGTGCTCTATAGGTGTCTCCAATGGTACTTGTTGAGTTGGCATAGATCGAGATTAGGATTTGTCACTCCGATTGTCAGAGAGGTATCTCTGGGCCCTCTCGGTAATGCACATCACTATAAGCATTGCAAGCAATGTGACTAATGAGTTAGTTGCGGGATGTTGCATTACAGAACAAGTAAAGAGACTTGCCGGTAACGAGATTGAACTAGGTATTGAGATACCGACGATCGAATCTCGGGCAAGTAACATACCGATGACAAAGGGAACAACCTATGTTGTTATGCGGTTTGACCGATAAATATCTTCGTAGAATATGTAGGAACCAATATGAGCATCCAGGTTCTGCTATTGGTTATTGACCGAAGACATGTGTCGGTCATGTCTACATAGTTCTCGAACCCGTAGGGTCCGCACGCTTAAAGTTCTGTGACGAACGGTATTATGAGTTTTTGTGTTTTGATGTACCGAAGGTAGTTCGGAGTCCCGGATATGATCACGGACATGACGAGGAGTCTCGAAATGGTAGAGATGTAAAGATCGATATATTGGATGACTATGTTCGGACACCGGAAGGGTTCCG